>NC_133659.1:259844878-260145433 GCF_037893015.1 Macrotis lagotis | reverse complement strand
GCATCAAAGGTTCGCGGGCTTTTAATGGTCCCGGCCAGGCCGCGCGGGGCAGTAACCGGGTTCCGGGCTGCAGCAACGACTTCCGTCTGGAGTTTCCTAAAAGAGAGGCAGGAGGTTGTCATTTCCCCTTGACGCCACATGAACTTTAATACAATTTGGCTTAATGATGCTTGTTGGTGCCTCACACACACACACACACACACACACGCAAACCCGACACAGACACACGTACAAGTCCCATTTCTGCCATATTTACGAGTGAGCTCGGCAGGGGAAGGCTTCCAAACAGTCCTCTAGGCAAATAAGTGTGCAGAAGTCACCGAAAAGAAGGTTTCCTCCCCGAGGAGCCCCAGCCTTTCTGATGCTGCGTTGGCCGGCTTGTTTGGGGGCCTCGTCTTTGGATGCTCCCTAGGTCCCAGAACACACATTGCAGGTCCCCAGTAAGATCCAAGGGCAATCAAAAAGACAGGGTGAGTAAAACCATACTGGAAAACAAAAGTTGTAGATAAAGAATGCAAACAGGGCAGCTAGGTGGCACAGTGGGTAGAGCGACAGCCTTGGAGTCAGCAGGACCTGAGTTCAAATGGCCTCAGACACTTAATAATGACCTAGCTGTGTGGGCAAGCCGTTTAACCCCATTGTGTTAAATAAAAAAAGAATGCAAACTATATTAATTATAGCAGTAATAATTGCTAGCATTTCTACCACATAATATATTATCACATCTGGTTTTCAAAATAGCATTGTGAGAAATGGTGCCATTATGATCTTCAATTTATGGGCATCAGTGAAAGAAGTTATATCCTGATGGCAGGATCCTGGCTATCCTTTCCAGGAGCAATGGAATACTCACTCTCCTTTTACCACTTCCAGGCTCTCCTTCTACCACTATCTCTCAGAAACCTCTCTTTTGAGGCTCATTTTCAGACTTTTATCACCCAGTGGAGATTCTGGTGACTCTTTTTTTTTTTAGGGTTTTTTTTTTTTTGCCAGGCAAACAGGGTTTAAGTGGCTTGCCCAAGGCCACACAGCTAGGTCATTATTAAGTGTCAGGTACTCCTGACTCCAGGGCCAGTGCTTTAGCCACTATGCCACCTAGCCGCCCCTATTCTGGTGACTCTTGTCTATCATCCATATTTCCAGGCTCCAAGTCTTTCCTTCCTCATCTTCTGCCTCCATAAATATTGATATTCCCTTAAACACCCTAACCTCACAATTCCTCAGTTTATTCATTCCCATTAACCTAATCATTCTACTTCTACATTCAAAAATGATCATACCCTTAATCTTGGGTATCAAGAGTTTAATTTCTGTGTTCATTCATTCTGAAATGCACTTACCCGATTAGTCTGTTGTTCCAAATTTCCTCTGATGTCGATTCATAAGCCTATTCTTCATCCTCACTGTGAATTTCATCCCTCAGATTCCTCTACCCTTCAATTCTTTCCCAAGTCATGATCTCTAAACCGGCTTCTCTCTTACACTGGCTATTTGTAAAGATCAAACAGAAATATAATTAAAGGGGGCAGTTAGGTAGCTCAGTAGAGTACTGGCACTGGAGTCAGGAGGACCTGAGTTCAAATTCAATCCCAGACACAATAATTGTCTAGCTGTGTGACTTTGAGCAAGACACAACCCCATTGCCTTAAATAAATAAAAAAAATTAAATATAATTAAAGCATTTTCCCCTTTAATTGCTAATATAAATTCAGCAAAAAAAATCATGAAATATCACAACCTCTGAAAAATAAAAGTTGTGGATCATGCAAAAGGCAGTGCAGAGATATATGATGGAAAAAGATGTCATCAAAAAAAATTTATAAAGAGACAAGGAGATGGATTACTCTAACAGCTGAACAGCCTAAGGTACCCATAGCATGTTAAAAAAAAAAAAAAGCCAAGAGGAGGGCACATTAGATCCCATGAAAGATTTATGGGAAAATATGGAGAGGATCCAAACAGTTTGAAAGGACGTGGAAAGGTTACAATCTGCATGATGGAGGGAGTGCCCACATTGATAATAACATGGACAAAATTTGTCCCTTTACAACCTGGCCCCTTTGTATCTTCACAACCTTCTTATACATTGCTTCCCCTCATGAACACTATAGTGTGAAAGCCAAATTGCCCTTCTTTCTGTTCCTTACTGGTCAATAGCATTCCACTTCCATGGAACTGTCACCTATACTAGAAATAAACTCCTTCCTTACCTCCAGATCGTAAAATCCTTAGTTTCCTTCAAGACTCAGCTCAAACTCTACCTTTTACATCATAAGGTTTGAAATTACCTCACTCCATTTCAGGTCTGAGGAAAATACATTTCAATCAATCAATCAATCACTTTAACTAAATGTGAAAATCCATTGAAAATCACTGGATGAAGTGTTGTTTGTTTTGTTCTTGAAGAGGACCATGACTTAAGGGAGGTGCTGCCTTAACATGCGAGGGACTTGGCTGAAATGAATGAAGTATAATAATTCCAAAAAGGAAGTCTAATCCAATAGACTGGGAAAATAATCTTGCCTCAGGAACTGTATATAAATTATAGAGTTGAGAACACAGAAAAATTCCAGAAACTGGAACATGTGACTTTTCCCAGCACACCTCTGATGAGCAAAGGTAGGAGGAGAGCAGGATATCTAAACAGGGGGAAGTTCCAAGAAAAAGTGTTCTTTCAACAAAATTCCTCCCCAATTCTTTTCTACCCATGAAACAATCTCCTGTTTCATTACTCAAAAGTCTTCAATAAGCTGCTTTTTTGCCTCAAACACGAAGAAATCAGAGGTGAACTAGAGATAGATATAAATAAAATTTTATACAGCGCTTCCAACCTCTGCTCAAATGTTGAGAATTTTTCAAAATGGTCCTTGGAAGGGTTGTAACTAAATTCATAAATTTTCCTCTAAAACTGAGAACAAAGGGATCATTATATTGCTTCCTGGGCCTTGAAGGAGGTTAAGATTGTAAAAGTGTGTTACAGTATAAAGATGTTCTGTATCCCTCCCCCCCCATCCAATTATCTTGTATTTAATTTGTATATACCTATATTTTCAGGGAAGCATCAGAGGTGAGTGATGGTACTTATCCATATGTACTCCAGGAGCCATGAGGCTGTAACTGTAACTGAAAAGGCAGTCTTTTTCCTCCATCCATCCATCCATCCATCCATCCTAGAAACCCAGGAGAGGAAAGAAGTTTGGTGGAGGTAGGCAGTGATCCCAGAACATGCTGCAAGAAAACAAGAAAACCATCAACTTTAACAGTGTATGAAGGCAATAGATTGACCCTAAGACTAAGCATATCATTGATGTTACTGCTATTGCCATAACCCAGAAGTGAAATGTGAAATTCTCAGAACCACTGGAGAAAATATTGCAGCTATCCTCATTTGAAAGGAATTACAAATGGTAGTGATGCAGAGAATCATGAATGTAGAAAAATTATAATCAGAAACAAATTCTGTAATCTTTTAATGCTGTTAAGATCTGGGAATCTTGTTAAGGGTGTGAAAGGTTCTTTGCTATTGAGATATAAATTGACTCTTATTGTTTCATTGTTTAATGTAAAATTTGTAGCCTGTCTCCTCATTTTCAACACTCAGCCTTCAACCCTCTACTTGGTTTTGGCCATGTAAGGGGGAGGGATTTCCCCTTTTGCCCTCAATGTACAGATAAGGGACAAGGCTATAAAACCTGGGCTGGACCTCCATCCAGGGCAGTCTTCTCTCTCGGTCTCTGTCTCTGTCTACCAAACAACCTTGCCTAGCCTTTTGTTATTCACCCTATCCTAAAGTGGGAGGAAAAGTTTTTTTAATCAGTTTATTTTACTATATTTTATAGTAAAATCCTGAACAATTTTAAAATCTCAGAGTACATGAATGCATTCATCTTTCAGTGACCCTCGTTTCTCAGTTACCCCCCAAAAAAATTCCAGGGACTACAAGGGACTCCCCTTCTCCTTTCCATCTCCTGGGGAGGAGAGGGTATATGAATCGACAAACTCTTCAAGTTTATATTTTAAATTTCTGTTCACATTTTCTCTAAAATTGACATTAATATAAGATTAATCCAATACATTGATGGTCTAAGTGAATTTCATTTGCTCAGGACAGTTAACAGTGAAGTTATGGGTTAACTAACCACACAGAATGACAGAAAGAAACTAAGTTGCTAGAAGTTTATTTGATAGGCTCTTGGAATAAAACCAAAGAAATGTTTTTAAAGTGTTATTTCAATTCCCCAAAGCAGGGGAAAGGATTAAACCACAAGACTCTAAATTGCCATGGATTCCCCTGTACACAAATGAATTAACAATTATAGAGGAAGAACCTTGGTAAACTGAAGAAGATTTGGAAGGGCCTTGGGCAATTTTCCTTTCCTATTAGTTTCCATTCAAATAACAAGTTTAAGAAATATCTCGAAGTCTTGCTTCACTTTGGCAGAAGGCTAGATTGAGAGGCATGACTGAAGGGAAAAGTTGTAGGGGGAGGGAGTGTGGTAAAGTGGCCCTATTTACAGGTCAGATAGAAGGTCAGATAGAAGGAGTTAGTTCTCCTTAATCTTACAGCTTCCAGTATGTTTCTACCTCATCCCAGTCCCCATATTCATAAGTAATGGTTTGTTTTGAGTTCTTTTTTCTATTTTTAACTTTTAATTTTTTTCTCTGCTGGATCATTTAAATGTTTTATTAATTCTTTCCACTTGCTTCTTTTAAATAAAATTCTCTGACAAGCATTGGAGATACCTGTCCTATGAACATTTTATTTTTGAACATTTTTACTGTTCATTTTCATTATCATTTCATTTTTCCTTTGATGCTTTGAAATAGAGTTTAATTTAGTTCCTAGGTTTGGCTGTTATTGGGAAAAGTCTGTTATATTTCATAATTTTGACATGCAATTCTGTTCCTCTTGTATATTCTTTTTTTGTGATATTTTATATTCTATTTCACTAAAGTTTTTAGCTTGATTTTTTGAACCCTATTTCTGTTGTTTTGTTTTTATTCTTTTTGTACCTTCTTGTTTTTCTGAATGTTATATATACAATATGTCTATTTTTTAATGATCCTAAACTGCAACATTTAGTGTTATGCAGTTGCATGTCAACTTAGAAATAGAATGCTATTAATGTCATTTCTGCTTATTTATATATTTGTTCTCTTATTTGCTGCATCTCAATTGACAGATAATATGGACTGGTGAATAGAGTATCAATCCTACCTGAGACATTTACTAGACTCATCTGTAAAATGAGGAGATTGGATTAAATGGCTTCTAAGGTCTTTTTCAGGTGTAAATCTATTCTTAGATGAATTCCACAGAACACTGCTTTCTAGCATCACTTGAGGCAGAAGACTGTATGGCCAATTAACTTTCATATTGTCATTATAGAGCAATATTTTTTTAAAATATGAATGTTAGATGTGAGTTATCCTGTTTTTAATCCCTGATCAGCCTGATAACTTTCTTTGAGAAGATCATAGAAGTACCTGAAGAGAGCCTGATTAAAATGCTAGGTAAATTATATAGTTTCAAACAAACCTTTTGTCCTATGCTTAGAGGACTTGGAAAAATCTTGTACCAATAGGCTGATCAAGTCACTAGAAAACAATGACCCTTGTCAACACACCTTAAGAAAAAGCAAAACTTGTTATCTCATACATCACACATTTAAAGATAGAGTTGGCCAAATGGGAAGGATATACATAAGATAACTGAAGAAAATAAAAATTTTAAAAATAAGAATTGGGCAGGTAGAAACTAATAACCATCAAGAATCGATCAAACAAAATCAAGAGAAAAAATTGAAGAAAAATAAAATAATAGGGAAAATGACCAACATGGAAAATAGATACAGGAAAAATAATTTGAGAATAATTGGTCTAAAAGCTATGTTGTTAAAAAAAAAAAAGAGCCTAGATAATATATCTCAGGAGCTTATAAAGGAAAACTAACCTGCGCTAGTATCTTAGAGCAAAAGGGTAAAATAGTCCTTGAAAGAATCTGCCAAAAACCTCCTGAAAGATTCCAAAATAAAAACCCCCAGGAATATTCTAATCAAATTTCAGAATTTTCACAAAGGAAAAAAATATGGCAAATAGCCAAAAAGAAACAATTCAATACCAAGGAGCCACAGTTAGGCTTATGTAAGACTTAGCAACTTAAATATTAAGCGATCAGAGAGCTTGGAATATGATATTTCAGAGGGCAAAGGAGCTTAGATTACAGCCAAGATTCAACTACCCAGCAAAATTCAGTATATTCTTCCAGGGGAAATGATAGAAATTCAATGAAATAGGGGACTTTCAAATTTATTTGTTAAAAAAGTCAGAACTGAACAGAAAATTTGATGATCAAATACAAGTAAAAAAGGTAAATGAAAAAAAATTAGTCAATAAGACTAAACTGTTTACACCCCCACATAGAAAGACAATACTTGTAACTTTTGATGATTGTATTTCTATTAGGACAGTTAAAAAGGACACTCTAATACTTAGAATATGTGGGTATGAATTGATTATGTTGCGATGACACATAACTCTTGAGAATTGTATTTTAGGACAATTGAAAGGACAGAAGGTATGGATATAAGTTGTTTATAATGTGATAATTTTTTTTAAATTAAGACATTAAAAAAAGAATTATATATGGGAGAAGGAGAGGCAGAAGAGGAAAATCATATCACATTAAGAGGCACAAAGGACCTTTTATAGTAGAAAGAAGGAAGGGTATGAGCGCTGATTGAATCTTATTACAGATGTATCTCAAAGAGGGAATAACACACACTCCCAAATGAGTTTAGAAATTTATCTTACCCTACAGGGAAATAGAAGGGGAAAGAGGAAGGAGAAAGGAGAAAGTATTAGAGGGCATAATAGAGGGCAGATTGAAGGAGGTGGTGGCCAAAAGCAAAATACTGCTGAAGGGGAAATAGGATGAAAGGAGAGGAAAAAATATAAATGGAAAAAAATGGGATGGAGGGAAATAGAGAGTAAATCATATTGGTAAATGTGAATAGGATGATAAAGCATAAGTGGATAGCAGAGAAAACCAGTGTTCTACAATAGGTTGTTTAAGAAACACACTTAAAAAAGAGAGATACACAAAGAGTAAAAGTAAAAAGCTGGAGCACAATATATTTTGCTTCATCTGAAGTTAAAAAAAATTCAAGTGCAACAATTGTGATTTCAGACAAAGCAAAAACAAAAATAGATCTAACTAAAAGAGAAAAGGAAAGAAACTACATCTTGCTAAAAGATAGCATAGATAATGAAGTGATATTGATAAATATATATATGTATATGTATACACACACACAAAATGATATAGTATTCAAATTCTTTTTTAACTGAAATTTTATTTTATTTTCCCAATTACATGCAGTGCTTGTTTTTCAACATTTATGCACTTGCAAATTTACGAATTTCGTATTTTTCTACCATTCTTTCTTCTCTTCCTCCTCCCCATGATAGCAAGAAGTCTGGTAAAAGTTATACTTGTATATTCATGTTTAACATATATATTTACATATTAGCATATTGTGGAAGAGGAATTAGAACTAAGGGGAAAGAAAAAATCATGAGAAAGGAAGAAAAACATGAAATAAAGCTTTTAAGAAGTGAACATAGGGGCAGCTAGGGGGTGCAGTGGATAGAGCACCGGCCCTGGAGTCAGGAGTACCTGGGTTCAAATCTGCCCTCAGACACTTAATAATTACCTAGCTGTGTGGCCTTGAGCAAGCCCTTAACCCCATTGCCTTGCAAAACTAAAACATAAAAAAAAAAGTGAACATAGGATGCATTCACATTCTGTTTTCTTCCTTCTGAAGGTGGATGACATTGTCCTTGATTTTTGAGATGCTGAAAGGAACTGCCTCCATCATAGTTGATCATCTCACAATGTTGTTGCTAATGTGTACAATGTTCTCTTGGTTCTACTCGTTTTGCTCAGCATCATTTCATGTAATTCTTTCCATTCTTCTCTAAAGTCCAACCATTTATGATTTCTTATAGAAAACTAATACTCCATAACATCCATATACCATAACTTGTTCAGTCATTCCCCAAATGATGGGCATCCCCTCAATTTCCAATTCTTTGCCACTACAAAAAAAGAGCTGCTACTAATATTTTTGAACATGTGAGACTTTTCCTTTTTTTTTCTGATTCCTTTTGATATAGATCTTGCATTGTTATTGCTGGGTCAAAGGTATAATCATTTTATTGCTCTGTGGGCATAGTTCCAGATTGCTTTCCAGAATGACTGAAGGAGTCAGATTCTTAGAGAAAAAGCAAAGTGACTTACAGGAAGAAATAGGCAGTAAAATTATACTAACAGGGATCCTCAACTTTCTTCTCTTAGAATTAGACAAATCTAACCAAAAAATAAACATGAAAGAAGTTAAGAAGGTTAATAGAATCTTAAAAAGTTAAATATGATAGATCTCTGGAGAAAAACCATACAAATAGAAAGGAATGTACCTTTTTCCTCAGTGGTATAAAGCACCTACCCCCAAAAATGGCCATATTTTTAGGTCAATTAGGGCATAAAATCCTCAAATCAAATGTAGAAAGGCAGAAATATTAAATGCATCTTTCTCTGATCATGATTTAGTAAAAATTACATCTAACAATTGGTTATGGAAAGACAGACTAAAAATTCATTAGAAACCAAATAACCTAATCCTAAAGCATGAGAGTGTCAGACAACATTATGGAAACAATAATTTCATTCAAGAGAATGACAATAATGAGTCAATATACCAAAACTTATGGGATACAGCCAAAGCAGTCCTTAGGGGAAATTTCACATCTCTAAATACATATATGAATAAAATAGAAAAAGGAGAGTTGGGCATGCAACTAAAAAAAAATGCTAAAAAAGAATTAAATAATTAAATTAAAAATCCTGAAAATCGGGCACCTAGGTGGTGCAGTGACCAGAGCACCAACCCTATAGTCAGGAGGACCTGAGTTCAAATGCTGTCTCAGGCATTTAATAATTACCTAGCTATGTGACCTTAGGCAAATCACTTAACCCAGATTTTTAACACCAGATTTGAGACTATATTACAGATGATAATCATAAAAACAATCTGGGATGGTTAAAAGGTAGAGTGATAGAATGGGAAATGTACATTATACAAAGTAACAGCAATGTTGCAGGATGATCAGTTGTGAATGACCTAATTTTTCTTAGCAATAGTGTGGCCCAAGAGAACTCTGAAGGGTTTAAGATGAAAAGTTCTATCTAGGGGGCAGCTAGGTGGCATAGCGGCTAGAGCACCACACTGGCCCTGGAGTCAGGAGGACTTGAGTTCAAATGCAGCTTCAGATGTTTAATAATGGTCTAGCTGTGTGATCTTAGGCAAGTCACTTAACCCAATTGCCTTAAATAAATAAAAAATAAAATAAGTTCTATCTATCCCAAAGACAGATGGTGTCTGAATCCAGACTGAAACATACTTTTTTTCTTACTTTATTTTTTCTTGAGGTTTCTCTTTTTTTTTATGGGGAGGGGGGTATGTTTACTTTTACAACATGACTATTGTAGTAATATTTTTCATGGCTACACATTTTTAAGCTACCCCAAATAACTTGCTTTCTCAATGAGAGGGTGAGAGGAAGGGAGAGAATTTGGAACTCAAGGTTTTGGAAGTAAATGTTGAAACTTGTTTTTGCATATAGCTTGGGTGGGGGGGATTTAAAAATTAAAAAAAAAGGTGAGTGGTAGATCAGAGGAATAAATTAGATACACAATAAACAGTGGTAAATGACCATAGTATTCATGTGTTTGATAAACCCAATGATATGAACTTTGGGGGCAAAAACTCACTATTTGACAAAAATTGCTGAGTAAACTAGAAAGCAGTTTGTCAGAAACTAGGCACAGACCAACATTTCACACTCAATACTAATATAAGGTCAAAATGGGGGCATGATTTAGGCTTAAAGAGTGATATATAAGTAAATTAGGGAAGTGGGAATAATGTACTGTGGATAAGAGAATAATTTATGATCACATAAGAGACAGAAAGTATCATGGGAAGTAAAATGAATAATTTTTATTAAAATAAAAAGGGTATGCAAAAGCCACACAGTCAAAACTAGAAGGAAAATAGGAAACTAGGGAAAAAATCTGACAGCAAGTTTCTCTGATAAAAGCATCATTTCTTAAATATATAGGGAACCGAGTCAAATTTATAAAAATAAAAACCATTCCCACTTGATAAAGGGTGAAAAAATAACAACAGGATATTTTCAGAAGAAGAAATCAAGGCTATCAATATGCACTTGAATAGGCAACAGCCTATTTCTTCCTGTAAGTCCCTTTACTTTTTCTCTAAGAATCTTAGGGGCAGCTTAGTGGCGCAGTAGATAAGAACACTGGCCCAGGAGTCAGGAGGATCTGAGTTCCAATATGACCTGATACTTAATAATTACCTAGCTGTTTAATCTTGGGCAAATCACTTAACCCCATTGCCTTGCAAAAGCTTTAAAAAAACCCTAAAAAAATGTTCTAAGTCACTATTGATTAGAGAAATGCAAATTTAAACTCTGAGGAACCTCATGCCTATCAGATTGGCTAACATGACAGAAAAGGAAAATAGATGCTGAAAATGGAAAAATTGGAACACTAATGCACCATTGGTGAAGTTGTGAACTGATTCAACCATTCTAGAGAACAATTTAGAACTGTGCCTGAGTAGCTCTTTGACTTAGACTGTTACTATGTCTATTTCTCAAAGATTTCAAAGAGGAAGGAAAAGGATCCTAGCAGCTATTTTTTATAGTGGCTGGGAATTGGAAATTGAAGACATGCTCATCAATTGGGGAATGTTTGAACATGTTGTGTTATGTGATTGTAATGAAGTTATTTTGTGCTATAAAAAAATGAAAAGGGGGATTGGTTTAGAAAACATTATATATATATATATATATGTGTATATATATATATATATATATATATATATATATATATATGGATTAATGCAAAGTGAAATGAGCAGAACCAGGAGAACATTGTGTAAGAAATAATTCATTTAAATTCCTATTCTTTTCCAATCAGTATTAATCAGTTTGATATTCTATATAAATCATGTTGGGATAGATAATTATAGTGTGCCTTTAATTTTAATGTAGTGTTCACTACTTTTTTACCAAGTTATGAAGTTCACTTGTACAACCACAAGAATGCTGACAAAAATATTTCCATCCTGTTTTGCTCAGATTCCATGTCCAAACCTAGCATGGGTGGGATGCCTTGATGCTTTGGAAACTTCCCTAATCAACTTTGCCCAAAGCACTATAAAACTATTCATGCCCTTTGACCTAGCAGAATCACTGCTAGGTCTGTATCCCAAAGAGATTGCAAGAAAAAAAAGGAAGGGTACATATACATATAAAAATATTTGTAGCAGCTCTTTTCTGGTGATAAGGAATTGAAAATTAAAGGTATACCCATCAATTTAGGAATAGCTGAACAAATTGTGTTATATGATTGTGATAAAATACTATTTTGTTTTGGAAAATGATCAGCAGGATGCTCTCAAGAGAGACCTGGAAGAACTGACATAAGCTGATTTAAAGTGAAATATGCTGTGTAAAAAGTAATAACAGCAATATTGTAAGAAGATTAGTTGTAAATGACTAGTTCTCTGAAGTACAATGACCCAAGACACCTCAGAAGAAATTATGATGAAAAATGTTCATCCCCAAAGAAAGTAATGATGGTGCCTGAATACAGATTGAAGCATACTTTTTTACTTTCTTTTTCTTTTTTTTGAAGTGTTATATGTTTTTTTCACAACATGACTATTTTAGAAATGTTTTGCATGATTATACATGTATAGCCTATATCAGATTACTTGCTTCAGTGAGGGGGGAGGGGGTGAGGAGGGAGAAGGGAGAAGAATTTGAAACTCAAAAATTGTTTTTAACATGGAACTGGGGAAAAACAAAATACTAAACAAATATAAATAAAATTTTAAAAGAAAAAAAAAAGAAAACCCTCCAATTTGTTTTTGTACTTCCCTACTTCTTTTCTTTCACTTAGTTGGTGGAGCTGCCCTATACTTCATCCAATCTGTGGCCTTGATAACAAACTAACTTTGCTTATTTTAGCTCATGCGTCAGTGGAATTCACTGTATTTTGTATAGCCATTTTGGAATGTCTGGGTAACAGATATGTTATGAAATTCTGAAAAAAAAAGTACTGGAAGAATGGAATAGTTCATATTATGAGAAAGATCTGAGGTCTACCTTATTAGAGGAGACCATGGATCCTTTAATAAAGTGCCATTGGCTCAGAGCTCTGCCTCAATCTCTTTCAACAATTTTAATCCTCACAACTGTACATAGATGCTCTAATCAATACAATGATCCAAGAAAATTCCATCTCTAGAGAAAGAACTAATGAACTCTGAGTGCAGATTGAAAACATACTATATATTCACTTTATTTTTCTTGCCTTTTTTTGCAGCATAACTAACATAGAAATGTTTTTCATGACTTCACATGTATAATTGGTATTTTGTTTACCTTTTGATTAGGTGAGGAGGGTTGGAGAGACAAAGAATTTGAAATTCAAAATTTTTTTAAATGAATGTTACAAATAAGTAAATAATTTTTAAGAGATAAAATTGCAGTTAACACATGATTGATGAGTATGGATTTCATTTGCTCTAGTTAAGAGGAGGAATATGTTTGGCTATTTGGAGAGAAATAAGAAAATTCTCTTTCCAATTTATTTAGGAATGTCCTGCTAGGGTCTCTAAAAGAATCAGGGACTTAACTAATAAATATTGTTTTAATTTCCAAAGCAGGGAAAAGATGAAGTCACATGAATCTAGTCTGACATAGATTCCCCGGGGTACAAGTGAGTTAATTTTGTTAGGAAGGAGTGAATTTGATAAGGATTTTTCTTCAAAGCTCATATGAGGAAGTAGACTTGGGCAACTTTCCTTTCCTATTATTGTTCCATTCACAGAGCAGGCTCAAGGAAATTCCTCCTAGTTCTCTTCCTCACCACTCCTTCACCCCACCCCCAAATGAGGTTGGTGACTAGTACAAAAGTTGGGTAATAGTAGCTCCATACACAAAGGAGTCAACTTCAGATAAAGAGCTAGTTCTCCTTTTCAGTCACACAACTATCCACTGTTACATACGCTTATGTTGCCTTCCCTAGTTAGACTGAAGTTCTTTGAAGAACTACTTTATTTTTGTCTTTTGTATCATCAACACCTAGCACAATGCCTGCCATATAGTAGGTGTGTGATAAATACTTGCTGATTGATAGACTGTGGTTGAGGTTTTCCTAATAGGGGGAAATATTTGGGAAATATTTCCTCAGGACATACCATCTTTCCCAGGGATCTATGCAGTCCTTCAGACTCCGTGCTACCCTAAAGTTAAGGATCCTCTGACATGTAATTTTACCTCTGGGGTTATTAAAGTATCAAATTGCTTTTCCCCAGTTCACATACCTCCTTTCATTAGTGAAGGACAATGTCTACTGTATTAATCTGCTTTTTATGCTTCTACTGCCAACTCATTGAATACTAACTACTCAGGAAAGTCACAGTGACTTTCATAGTGATACATGCCTATCATCCCTGTTGCTGGGATGGGGGTGGGAGGTAGCTTTGGTAAATGAATTGCTTGAATTCTGAGTTGTAGGAGGGCTAAAACCAACTAGATGTCTAAATTAAGTCTGGAACAAATATGATGATGCCCCTGCAACAAGGTCACCAGGCTGCCCAGGGGAGGAATCGTCCTAAGTAAAAAAAAAAAAAAAAAAAAAAAAAAAAAAAAAAGAACAGTGTTAAAGCTTCTGTGCTGATTAGTATTGGGATTGAGCTCATTAGTGGCACTGTTAAAATTTCTACCTTGGGTGAGATAGAGAAAAGAGGGAGGGAAGGGGGGGGAAGGAAGGAAGGAGGGAAGGGAAGGAGGAAGGAAGGAAGGAAGGAAGGAAGGAAGGAAGGAAGGAAGAGAAGGGGGAGGGAGGAAGGAAGCCAGAGAGAGTAAAAAGTATGCCCACCCAGATACCAAAAATGCTGCCAGAGAAACTGGGGTGGGGAGATACAGCTGTGGTTAGGGGTGACAAAATCACCAACTCTGATAAAGGGAGGTAAAAAAAAAGCTTAGACATTAATTTACAGGTAGCATAAAAGTTTATAAACTACTACAAAGTTCACAGGTTCCTACAAAAGCCTTCAAATTACTACATAAGTTCATAAGTTGGGTCCTGTGAAGAAGCAGTAGACTGAGTTTCTTAAAGGAAATAGTAGTTTCTTAAGAAAGTAACAAAATTTAGTGAATAGCAAAGGGGATAGATACAAGATAGGAAAGGAGAAGTCAAATTAAAAGAAAAAAGGGAAAAGAAAAAAGCTTAGATCAACATATATCCAGTCACATGGAGCTGGGGCCATATTGTTTTAGCAGCATGGGCTGGAGCACGTGGTTCCAGCACAGAGAAAGGAAGAGAAGAGATGAAGCAGCCTAGCAGGGAGTCAAGGAAAAAAAGGATTCCCACATGTATGGATCTTTGCTTGAATGTATATCCATGGTGGGTGGGACAAAAATGGTGCTTGAAGAGTGGTTTAGCACCTGACTCCAGGCATTCTCCCAGGTACATGCCACAGAGGTAATTCCCACAGAATGTCTAAGACAGGTTTCACTGTGTATGAGAAGCATCCCTGCCTCAAAGGATGGCCAAAAAGTCCAAGGAGGCTTAGGAAATGGAGAGAGCAAAGAAGCAAAACAAAATGAAGAATACCCAGTGATGGGATTCAACTGGTTCACACTGGTTTCATAGAACCAATACCTAATTTTACAATGAGTTCAATGATCAGGTTGTTAAAAATAGTACTTTTATCAGGGTTCTCTCTAAGTTGGGTGTCTGAGCAGCCATGCAATGGGAAAATCACAAATTTACATTTTTTTATTCTTTTTAAATGTTCATCTGTGCAACAGCATTTTCTAAGCACCTGCAGTAACATTCATTCGATCCATAAGTGAAAAAAAATTGACAGAACTATGCTTGCAATATTTATTTATTCATTTTTTAAAACCTATTATACCTTTGATGAAATAACTACATTTTAATTCCCTCATTTTTGTTACTTCAGTAAATAAACATATAATGTAAAGAGAAGTGCCAAACAACCAGGGGGTGACAAACTTTCATTTGTTTCTGCTTTGTGTTATGCCCAAAATTCCTCTGAGATATTGAGTGAGCTAGTGTTCCCTGAATGGTGAAACCAATAGGAAGCTGGGACAAAATGAATCAATAGAAATATAATTTCAAGGGTTATCTTATCACCCATTTCAGAAGCCATGGAAGTAGAAGAAAAAAGTGTTAGAGGTAGAATGAGTTTTGGTTCTACATATGTTCCATTTTGGCTGAGGTCACATGGCTGCTTTTGCTCCATAAGAATACATTTGCTTACTGTGAGTAATATGATATAATCTAGTTTTGTTTTTATTATTTATTTTTTATTATTTAAAATGGTCATTAGGACAGAGAATCAATTGTTTATTTGAATCCTATCATTGAGAACCCCCCCCACACACACAGTATGGCAAAGTCTCAAAAAGATTATATTTTCTCTGCCCAGAGTTCTCCTACTTCAGAAGGAAGGAAGGAAGAAAGAAGAAAAGAATGTTACCTTTTGACTCCAGTACCATTTCCTCTTTCTAGCTCAAAAATTCCTCCCTGGCCACTACTTCTTTGTATATGTTAGTTTTCCCTATTAGAACAGAAGTTCTCTGAGAGCAAGGATTCTTTGGTATGCTTTTACTTAAGTTCCTATTGCTTGACTGGTACATAATTCTTTTTTTTGCAAGGCAATGGGGTTAAGTGACTTGCCCAAGGTCACACAGCTAGGTAATTATTAAGTGCCTGAGCATGGATTTGAACTCAGGTCCTCCTGATTCCAGGGCCGATGCTCTATCCACTGTGCCACCTAGCTGTCCCCTACAAATTCTTTTTTTTTTTTTTAGGTTTTTGTAAGGCAAATGGGGTTAAGTGGCTTGCCCAAGGCCACACAGCTAGGTAATTATTAAGTGTTTAAGAGCAGATTTGAACCCAGGTACTCCTGACTCCAGGGTCGGTGCTTTATCCACTACGCCACCCAGCCGCCCCCCCCCCCATAAATTCTTAATAAATGTTTCATTCATTTCTTTATAACAGAGTCTTCTACAAGTTTGCTATCCAACATCAACCAGGCCTTAACCATTACACAGCAATGCTTTCATTTATCTCTGAGTCCTTAGGGCAGCTAGGTGGTGCAATGGGTAGAGCACCGACCCTGGCAAATCTAGCCTCAGACACTTATTAACTAGATTTGTGACCTTGGGCAAGTCACTTAACCCCATTGCCTAAAAATAAAACATACTCCTCCCAGCAGTTGTTTCAAATTTTTTCTCCCCAAGTCCCCAACTCAGTACTCAATTTTCTTTCTCAGAAGACAGCAACTTCTTTTTCACTAACAGCCAACTGGACATGGCTGCCAGTACAGGTATAGACAAACAAATCTGTAATGATCCTGATTATCAACCTATACCAACTACTGTTTCTGGAATGAGTTGAGAGATCAAGTAGGGACTGGTGAACTGGGCCTATTAGTCTAGTCACCAGGCTAAGTTATTGATGATACAATTACATGACTCTAAGGGATGATACTAAAGATTGCTCATGTGAAATATACCTTATATGTAATTGTATATTTACTGTCATAAATGTTAATTACATTTTTTTATTTAGCCGTCATTCTTTAGACTGTGTTCTGCTTATGCTAGTCATCTTTTTTTTTTTTTTTTTTTTTTTTTAGGTTTTTGTAAGGCAAACAGGGTTAAGTGGCTTGCCTAAAGCCACACAGCTAGGTAATTCTTAAGTGTCTGAGACCAGATTTGAACCCAGGTATTCCTGACTCCAGGGCCAGTGCTTTATCCACTACGCCACCTAGCTGCCCTTAGTTATCTCTAATCATTGTTTTACTTATATGGTACTGCTTATAGTTGTTTTTTTTATATAGGCCTATTGATAGTGTTGTTGATGCTAGCTAGCTTCTTATTCTTAGCCATACTTGTTGCTTTTGATTGATTTCTGTGTACTACAAATATTCATGCACTTTTGAAATATCTTGATTTACTTAGGCATGTTGTCACTGTAATAACCTCTCAAATGATAATCTGTATAGTGTCATATGTATTGCATAGACTGTTAATGTGTGTGCTTAAATTTTAGTTTCAAAAGAAATGAAAGACGATCTGTGACTCTCTATTGATGGAGATAAATGGCTTCAAGTGAAGCAGGTCAGGAACTGATGAAAGTTAGAGTAAAGCAAATTCCAGGTTCTCCTAGCCTTTTGGACTCTACAGTTGCTTCAGGCACTTTTTTTTTTTTAATCTTTAAAAGTTTGTTTATTCAAAATAGCAATTTGGTATTTAATGAAATTAATCATCTTCATTAATTTGATTGACTATGTTCTGAATTTAGACATAATCACTCTTTGGTATCATAGATGGTTGTATATTTTTCACGTTAGCATAATCAACTACTAATTATCCAGATGTTAATTATGATTTGCCTTTTGATTTCATCTTGGTCATTTTTACTGTTTATTTCTTCACAAAGAGAAAGTTAGGGCAGAATGAATTTATTGAATAACCTGGAAATAACAGTATACAAAAGAATGGGAAGAATGTCTAAATTACTGTTGAATGAACTTTTTTTTGTATTATATGTCGATTTTCTTTACAACTTTTCATTAAAATGAAGAAAAAATTCCAAGATAACAAATAGGAAAGGAATAAAACAAAAGTGACTAACAACATTAGAATATCTGTTAATCATATGGTGGTAAACCAAACAATTCTGGCTTAAAGTCCCCTAGTGTTTTCAGCACCATGGTTGCCTTTCTTGTAAGCTCTGGGTCTAATTGTTCATCTGGAACCATAACCACCTGCATCCCAGCTGCAATCGCTCCTTCAACTCCATTCGAAGCATCTTCAAATACAAGGCACTTTTCTGCTGGAGGAGAAGGGGAAAATCTCTTTGCACAAGTTAGAAACAAATCAGGATGTGGTTTGCCATTCTCCACCTCAGGGTCATCACCCAGAACAATATGATGAAACAAACTCAAGAATTCTTTGTGTCTCATTGTTTTCAATTCAAAAGAAGATCCAGAAGAGCTAGTAACGATTGCAAAAGGTATGTTGTGTCTATGTAGATGGTTGATGAGCTTCTCAACACCTGGCATAAGTGCAGCTGAAGGAAATATTTCTTCTTACTTCTTTCTGCTTTTTTCTTAGTTCCTCTTTGGTTATTGGAAGATCTAAGACTTCTACAATAACCTTTGCTGCATCCAATGCTTTTTTACCCATAACCATGGCTTCCACATCCCATGTATGTTTCTTTCCAAAGCAGTCACAGATTTCCTGAAAAATCACCGTATAGAGTCGTTCAGTATCCAGGAGGAGGCCGTCCATGTCAAAGAGCAGGTGGGTGACCAGCCTCGGCGGAGCTGCAGGAGCCGGCAAAGCCATGGTGCCTGGGGCCCGGGGCCCGAGCGAGGCCTGGTCTCCACTTTTGGTTTTCAGCTATTGCTAAGGCCTGTCAATTTTATCTTTGCAGTATCTCTTGAATATATTCACTTTTCTCTGATACTGCCACCACTAAGGATCCTTATCTTCTCTCACCTGGACTACTATAATAGGCTGCTGTCTCTACTCATTCTAGTCTATCCTCCACTCAACCACCAGTGATTTTCTTAAAGCACAGGTCTAACTATGCCACCTCCCACCCCTTTTCAATGAATTCCAGTGTCTCCCTATCACTTTCAGAATCAAATATAAAATCCTAATTGGTGTTCAAAGCCTTTATAACATAGCCTCCTCCATCCCACACTTTTTTTTTATACCGTGATTCACCCAATGTACATTTTTCTCTTTGCTATTCTTCAAGCAAGAAACCTGCAACTCTCAATGTATTTTCACTGACTATTCCCTATGCTTGGAATGATCTCCCTTATTTCTGCTGCCTAACTTTCCTGACTTTTTTCAAATTCCAGATAAAATTTCACCTTTTAGATATGATTTCTCTCTCATCACATTCAACTGAGATCAATGTATGGAAACAATGTAAAGACTAACAGAATGCCTTCTGTGGGGGATGGGGGAGGGAAGCAAGAACAGGGGGAAAATTGTAAAACTCAAAATCCTTCTAAAAAAATTTCACCTTCTACAGCTTTTATTCCTCAATTTCTCTTAATTTTGGTACCTTCCCTCTGTTGCTTCCTTTTCATCCTTTATATAGCTTGTTTGAACAGTTGTTTGCATATTGTCTCTTGGGAGGTTAAGGATAGGGACAAGCCTTTGCCCTTATATCCCCAGTGTTGTCTGACACACAGTAGGGACTTAAATGTTTATTGACATCGATTCTTTATTATGTGCAAGACATTATATTTAGTTCTGGGGAAAAAGGGACAAAAATGAACCAATTTCTGCTCTCAAGAAATTTACAATCTGGTCAAGGAGATAAGGACATTTATAGATGTTGAAGATACAAGATAAAGTTGATGGGAAAAGCCTAATTTAAGGGAGATCGTGTAGGTGGTACTTGAGCTAAGCTTTGAAGGAAACATGGGATTCTAAAAAAGCAGAGGTGAGAAAGGAATGCATTCCAGGAGTAGGGGACAGTCAATATGAATATATGAAGATGGGAGATACAAGAATTGGATGAGAAGTATGAAAAGAAACAATTGGATAGGTAGGTTAGAATAAAGCTGTGAAAAATGTTAAATACCAGGTTATAGTTGATTCTAAGGGTAACAGGAAGCCATTAGTTGAGTAGGGTAGTGACAGGGTCAGAAATGCACTTTGGAGAAAATAATTTTGACAGTTGAGTGGAGAATGGATGCTATTGCAAGGTGAGCAGAGTAACATAGGCCTGGACTAGGGCTGTGGTTGTGGAAGTAGAGACAGTTGTGTGAGATGCTGTGGAGGTAGAAATGACAAGATTTGGCAACTGCTTGAATATGTGAAGTGTAAGGAAGGGTGACAAGGACAGAGGTTATAAAACTGGAAAGATGATGGCACTCTTAGGGAAGGGAGTAAGGGAAATTTGGAAGAGGGATGGGTTTGGGGAAAAACGAATTGTTTTGGACATTTGGACATGAATTTGAGATAGTTATGGAATATCTAGTTTTAAATATTAAATAGACAATTGTAATAAGAAACTGAAGGTAAGGAGAAAGACTAGGCATTGATAATTGATATGGGAATCATCAGTATATATTTGAAACCAATGAGATTAACAAGAGAGTAAAGGACCAAAGAGAGTCTAATGGGGCACCAAATGTTAAAGGAATGATACAAACCAACAAAAATTTCTTGACAAGAGGTATGAAGCAACAACTGTGAGGAATGGTATGGTGAATTAAATGGGGAGGAGGAAAATGATTTTCTTATCAGGAGGGTCTTGTTGAGATATCAAATTTGATGAAACAATGTTTGGTTTCATGATTTTCTCTAGCTTCACAAAGATGTTGGAAAAAATTGAAGGGTATAGTAAGGCATAAATTACAATACAATAAGTAAAGCATTAGAGAATATAATAAAATACTGCAGAAATTTGAGTTATAGTTCACTTTTTTGATATATAAAAATAAGTTCACTTTTGTATATTTTCCAACATTTGGCATATTATCAGATAAGCATTTTTTCTTTAATTCTATTTTAAATTTTGCATTTGGAGGCAATTGAGGTTAATTGACTTGCCCAGAATCACACAGCTGTTGTTTGAGGTCCACTTAACTTCAGGACTGGTTCTTTATCCACTGTACCACCTTGCTACCCTAAATCTATTTTAAAATATACATTAAATTTTAAAATACAATGTATTATAAGACAGCATGGTTTAGTGGATTAGGGAACTCTCCTCTGAATCAGGGACCTGGGTCCTAATCCTACTTCTGACTAGAGTGAACATGGGCAAGTCACTTAAAAGTTTTAGTCAGACTACACAGAAAGTTGGTAGAGGGAATTTCTTTATTTTACAAGTTCCCTAAAGACCACAGGTCCAATCCCTATGTCTAATATATTATTTAGTGTAGTTCCAGGCAATTTTGGTTACCGTGTTTAATGTTAGAAGGGTCATTAAAGGATTCAAGCATTTTAAATTTTCTTTGGAGTTATAGTACCTTTCAGTCTGAGGAATTTTTTTAAAAGGATATTACTTCCAATTATAAACTAGAAAATTTTTCCTCTTACCCTAACCCCCTTCATAATTCACCACACAATTATCCATCAGGGTCAAGGATTCCCTCCCACCTTTTTTCTCATCTTTTATAGATTATATAGAAGTTTAAATTTTCCATGATTAATGTTAATAGACTGTAATCTCCTTGAAGAGCTGCCTATTTTTCTATCACCCCTAGAACCTGCCTAGATGTAAATACATATTTGTTGCAATGAATATTTAATGCTTTGGATTTTCAAAAGGAATTTACCCAATAATATTGTGTTTCTCTTCATACCATTCAAAGAAAAAAATGGCAAACATTGAGTCCGATTATACAGGTCATCATGTAAAAGGAAAAATATCTGTCTAGCTTTTTGTTTTGTTTTTTTGCAAGGAAAATGGAGTTAAGTAGCTTGCCCAAGGCCACACAGTTAGGTAATTATTAAGTGTCTGAGCCCGGATTTGAACCCAGGTACTCCAGACTCCAGGGCTGGTGCTTTAACCACTGAGCCACCTAGCTGCCCCCTATCTAGCTTTTAATATTAAGAAAGTGTTATTTGTACTTGTCTGAAGTTTTCTGAGGACTCATGCTGCAACTTGATGTAAATTCACTAAGAGCAATGTCAGTTCATCACCCAACTCCCAGCTTCCAGTCTTTCAGAATGAGTGGGATTTCCCTTTGTCCAATTTTTCCTGACTCTTCTCTGACCAAGAAGTGGTTAAGACTACAAAAGTCCGGGCTAAACTCTCCTCTAGACAACTCATTAGTCTAATCTTGGGCCTGTTCTTTCCTCTCTCTCTCTCTTTTCCCTCAAGCACTCTGGTCTAGACCTGTTATTCACCCTGTGAATAATAGCTTATTATCTCTGCAGGAAAAAGTTCTAATCTGTGAACTTTACAGGCTTGTGAAATAAAATTCCTGAGCTTTTCTAGCTTCAGGGCGTCTGAGTTTTTCATTTCAAAGACTCTCCCACATCAATCAATACTAATCACAAAATCTTAGGTGTACTTTATAAGGTACATTTCTGTAGAAATTACACTTTCAAGAACCTAAGACTTCACCAGTGTGGATACTCCCTCCAACTACATCTTAGCATCTGGCTTTATTAGTTGCCATGGACAAAAAAAAATTTAATGACCTAATGACCAACTTTCTTGTGATAAGTTTACTTGCTAGGTCTGAATCTAAGCCTTTCCATTTTGGCTGGTAGGAATTAGAACTGCTTTGTATTCCTTTGGCAGTCAAGAATCCAAAGTCATATCATACCATGCTAAAGTTTAAGAGTAGGGGGCGGCTATGTGGTGCAGTGGACAGAGTACCGGCCCTGGAGTCAGGAGTACCTGAGTTCAAATTTGGCCTCAGACACTTAATAATTACCTAGCTGTGTGGCCTTGGGCAAGCCACTTAATCCCATTGCCTTGCAAAAAATAAAAAAATAAAAAATAATACCAAGTGTAAAAGTACAATTTACTGGAAAATCTTACACAAGAATAAATATTCAACATATATAAAAATATAGGGCAGCTAGGATATGCAGTGGATAGAGCGCTGGGCCTGCAATCAAGAAGACTCATCTTCCTGAGTTTAAATGTGACCTCAGACACTAGCTGTGTGATCCTGAGCAAGTCACTTAACCCTGCCTGCCTGAATTTCCTCATCTGTAAAATGAGCTGAAGGAAGTGGCAAACTACTCTAGTATCTTTTCCAAGAAAATCTCAAATGAGGCCATTAAGTGTTGGACACAACTGAAACAACAACCAAACAAAAACATAAAATATGGAACTGAAATAAAGAGGAAAGTCATGTTGAGATTGTGATCTTTATCAATTAAAGACACACAAACAGCACAATCCAATTACTCTTTACCTTTAGCATTTATTGATGTGGTGGATAAATACAAATAGAGAAACATACTTGACAGCAAGTTATCAAACTGATAGCCAGACTATAAAATGTATACAAATGAAAAAAACTTTTTTTTTTTTTTTTTTTTTACAAAGAGCCCTTACGGTAATATTAGGTCATTCTTGTCCTATCATTCACATACCAGCAAAAGGGATACATGGGATAACATCCTAACTGATGCACCCCTAGGTGGGGCAAATGCAGCAGAGTATGCATATGCTATAGAAAGGGCTCTTGGGAATTATACAAAGAAAACACATAAAAGTCTTACCACAAAGTAGTACCTGAGTGACAAAGATCAGTAAAGTATTGGGGGTGGAGGCTGCTATTTTATTTTTTGGTGTTCTTTGGTCTGATATAGGGGTGTACAGTCAGGATGAATCTAGGAAGAAATGGTTTCAAATTCAAAAACTTAGTGTTAGGCTGTTGCATTCTTTAGTCTGGAACATGAAATGAGTGATCGTTTCTCCCCAAACAATTCTCACATACTCCAATCACTAACCAGTCAGTTTTATAGTTTTCCACCAAAAAGTACCCAAATATCTGGAGAAGCACATATTTGCCCTGGCATCAATTAATCAATATAGCTGTCACATGCTGTCAAGCATCCCTCTCCATGCTCAACATGGCAATATAAAACCTGAGTCTGTCATTTCTGACATTTCAGTCAACTATGGTTAACTCACTCACATAGGGGAAGGGACACTGGTTTTTTAGTAAACATTATTCTCTTATCTTTCCCTCTTTTCCCTACCCTCCCCAATTCCAAGTTTATATTAAATAGTTAAGAAACATATTAAAATGGAGGGACTCTTTCACTTTTAAAAAACCACCCTAACTCTCATTCCAAGCCTAGTTCTATACATTATGAAGAATTACAGTACAAAGCTTGTTTGAAATTCAGATTCACAAAGGATAAAATAAAAATCAATGGTGTGGTGCAACACGAATATTTTCTTAACATCAGGACCATACATTTGAAAACTTGGTGTTAAAAGCAGTTACATGACATTTCAGGAGGTATCAAAGTAACTGACAACTCAGTAGAACATTCCACTGTGGGTGTCTCTCACCACTGACAAATTGCATAGACCATAAATTCCCCCATGCCCTGAAAAAATGTGTCCCACCCTAATAAGTCTCTCTTTCCTACCATAAATAGCAAAAGTGCCAGCAAAAAGAAAGATGCATCAGTTTCTGAGAGAAAATATACTGTTGCATTTAAATCTAGTTATACAGTGATAGGAATGCCCCTTCTAATTCCATGCCCTGAAAGGTTGTTAAAGGGGTCAAGAATTTGTAATTTAAGCTAGTTAGAAAACTTAAGACACCATAAGAGATGTTTATCATGATTTTTATTTCAATATCTGCAGTCTTCAACAGAAGCTTCTACCCTTTTTCATTACTGATCAGATTTCAGCACTGGTTAAGCAGGAATATGAAAACTCAAAATGAGGTACTAAAAACTAAAACTCAGAATCCATTAAAAACAAGACTAGCTTGCCTGATAGAAAAGGAAAAGTTACATATATAATTGAAGACTGGCAGGAGTTCTCAAAAGAAAACATATTGGTGCCTAAGTGGAAAGAGTAAAATAAATCTCCAAAGTATCTTCTACACCCAAAGACCATTAAAAGCTTTTTCCCTAGGATGTTAGTCCATAAAGTAGCTTTAAGATGAATATTTCCTTGTAGCTGCTATTAGAGCAGTTCTGAGATCCGATGGAAGCAATTCTTCTCACATACTGAGGTGGAGTGCATTGAATCACTTTGAGAGTCAGAAAATTTAGTTTACCCATGGCTTCAGATCTCACTCACTGATCCTTATGATCTTTAAAAATCTCAGACAAATAAAACAAAATAAAAACATCCAAGTAAATTTTAATCTACAACTCCTCAGTCCATCATACTCTGTGAATGAAGGGACAGAGGAGGAGTTAAGGCAATGCATGGGGTGTGGTTCATGTGAGATGAACTTGGACTATTGCATAGATCTGCAAGCAAGTGCTGCAGGCAGCTCTCACTGAAGTTAGGACCCAGTAGGCATTAATACTCATAAAACTAGAGACAGCTCTAGATTGGCCTGTATGAACAGTGAGCTATTAGTATACAGCCAAGATAATACAGTTTAAGGCAGAAGGAAGGATATTATCTGTGGCCTTCCCTAGATGTTTCAGTTTAGTTCTCATCAAGGAAGTCACAATAGTATTACCATGGTGTAGTGCTAGGGGACTGGTGTGGACAGTGCCTCTAGCATGGCACTGAGCAGGGAAGTCTGAGGGAAAAACAAGGAAAAGGGACTAGAGGTCCTAGCACAAACATTCACTTGCTAAATTAATTCAGTGATGAACACCACCTACCAAAGTTGCAGATGTTGGCTAGATGGTAAATGTCCTTTTGGGAAGTTTAAGAAGGGGAGCATTCTCCCCAACTCCCACCCCCACCCCCACCCCCAAACCCTTAAAAACAAAGTCAAAAGAGAACAAAAATAAACTTCTAAATAAACAAAGTTTAAACAAATAATGGTCAAAAAAACACCTCATAAGCAACACAATCTGAATTCCAGAGATAGTATACAGTTGTGTATCTGTATATAAAACTAATAAGCTTAATTAAATTGTTGATTTAACAGAAAACACAACAAAACCAAAAAGCCACCAAGTGTCAGTCAAGTTGAGAAGCACTACCAGTTATAGGTCCTCAGAGTTCCTCATTTTACACAATGTAGAGCAAGAAAAATTTAAACAGGAATAGAGAAACAGTCCAAGAAATCCCAATTGCATTCAACACTTCAAATTGCCCATGACCTGTCACTAGGCCCAGGACTAGGCCAATAGCCTTCTCCCTACCACCCCCACCCCCCCTCCCCAACCTTTCTCCCTTTCAAGTCAATGCTGTTTTTCATCACCACAGCAAGACTCACAACCCTTCCCCAATTATATTTATATATATATGTATATATATATATATAATATATAATATAAAAAACTTAACGGATAACTTATTTTTAAATTACTTTTAAAAAGATTTTATGACGTTTAAATACTTCCTCTCTTTTGATATATTAAAACCCCAATAGTTCCACAAGGTTTTTTTTTTTTGTTTGAAAGAAAAGTTATACTTTTTAGTCCTGACAGGAAAATATGGGGGGTTGGGAAGGGGAAAATAACCACCAACAACCAATCACCCAGTTAGGAGACACAGGAGCAAAGACATAGGAAGTGTTTTCAATCCTTCACAGCTTTAAGGAATTCTCACTTCTCTAATACCAGTAAAAATGATAATAAAATAGTTATTTCTGAGGCAGTAGATATAACAACATCCTACCCTCTAGACCCTCCCTTTGTCACCCAAGGAGGGTGACAAAAATTTCATATAAGGAAAGTAATTTTCTTAGTCCAGACTCAGTAGTAGAAAAAAAGGGCTTTCCTCTCTCTTTTTTTTTTTACTTAGGAAGGGGTGGGAGTGGCGGGGGTGGTTCTGATGGTAGAGGAGGTGGTCGGGGTTTGTCTAAGTTGCCTGCTCTGGAAGGGACCCCACTAGCTCGTGGATTCAGGTATTCACCATAAGAGTGAACAAATTCATAAGCAGAAGGCTGTGTGGGTTGCATGCCTTGGGCGCTGAGCAGCGAGTGGAGCATGTTGACTGTGTCTTGGTAGTCTATGGTCTGGGCTGGGTTGTGTCCATTGGCTCCAGTGGAACCTTTGTCCGATTTCACATGAGGGGCTCGGGAGAAGGGGAGGCTACTTGTTTCTGAGCTATGCCCAGGCAACTGTGCCATGGCAGGAAGAGAGGGGAAGGAGAAAGTCACAGAGGAAGGTTTAGAGGTCTTGCCAATCTTGGCAGGGTGCTCATACATTACTCCAGACTCCTCGGGAAGGGGTCTTTTACGGGTTGCGCTAGAAGAGGATGAGGAGCTGGACAAGTTATAGGCTTTGTGGGTCAAAAGGCTAGACTGGCTGCTGTGTTTGGAGTCACCCAGCCGCTTGTTCCCAGCACCAACTGGGAGCTGGGAGTGGGAGTGTTTGTGTGAGTGATGATTGTGGTGATGGTGGTGGTGATTAGAAGCATGGACCTTGTGCTTCTCCTTGTGCTCCCGGGCCTTTGCCCCGAACTCCTCCACAGAGCTGTGTTTATCAGCTGCAGTGTGAACTTTAATGCGCATTTTTATCTCCTCTGGTTTTGCAGAAAGGGCTTTATCTCCTCCACCTACCATGGGGATTCTCATCTTGAGGGCTGCTTTGTCTGCCTTGTCCAGACTAAGTCGGTCTGAGTTTTCAGAACTTTCCATGGGAATTTTCAGAATGACTGAGGAATGGCTCTCCTGCTGAGCCAGGAGATTCTGGGCAGCATATGCATACTGTGATTTTACATTGGCCTCCATGTTCTCTAACTGTCGCTTTTGAGCAGCCAGCTCCTCAGCATGCTTAGCTCGATACTCCTTCAGAGACACCTTGGCAGCAGGTGCACTTTTACTGCTCTGCTTCTGAGAAACAAATGCAGCTGGGTCCTGTTGCAAAGAATGATCAGCTCCCATAAGTGTTAGATGCTCATTAGTCCGATGACCCTGAGTAGACTCCAGCTTGAGAGAGTGCTGGGAAGGTAGCCAGTGGTCAGCCTGCAACATCTCCATGCTGCTTAAATCACTGGGGGACTTCTCCTTGGCTGGGAGAGAAGGCACGGTGCTCGTGGGGTTAGAAGTTGACATGCTCATTAAGCCTGCAATGTTCATATCTGAAGAGCTCCTGGAGATCATGCTGAGGATTGCCTGTTCTGAAAGGGAGTCATCTTCTCCTGGGTCACCTGATTTAGATTTCTTGGCAGCTTGGCAAGCCTGAAATTAAGCAAATGATAATTACATATCCACTCCATACAAATCCATTATATGAGATTAAGGTGATTTTATGAGTTGTGGGTTCAAGTCAGACATATACTAGTTGTAGGAACCTAGGCAAAGTCACTTCTTCCATGGACCCTAAACAAGACTAATTTTCTAAGACTAAATTTGTAACTATAATCAATAAAGCAATTTGCTAGGGCCTTGCAATCCTTAACTACCTTCACTTTGTTCTGTATGTATTTATATATATGTACAGGTTATCTTCTTCAACAGGATGCAAGCTCCCCAGGTGAAAAGGACTGCTTCATTTTTTTTTTTTTTAGATTTTTGCAAGGCAAATGGGATTAAGTGGCTTGCCCAAGGCCACACAGCTAGGTAATTATTAAGTGTCTAAGACCGGATTTGAACCCAGGTACTCCTGACTCCAGAGCCGGTACTTTATCCACTGTGCCACCTAGCCACCCTGGATGGCTTCATTTTTAAAGTTTGTAACCTTAGCTGGCAGCACAAGTGCCTGGAACAACAAAGGTAATAAATGTTGCTGGGATTTCTCACAGGTAACAAACTGCATTGGTAGAGGGAATTTTTCACTCGAAGTTCCCTTTCCAAGGAGAAAGTGCTACATCTGGTCAAACAAAAGTGATTAATAATCTTAAGTGTCTAAGATCTAAGGACTCTGCTGCATACTCAGAAGATGTGACAAGGACATATGCAGAAGATTGAAACAAGTAAATCCATTTCCTATACTATCAACACTAAAATGTCTAAAAAGAGGAAAAGAGGACTCAGAAATTTGAATTCTAAATGCCTAACTGAAGTTCTCAGTTTTCTCATCTAAAAAATAGGAACTCAGCTGACAAAAAGACTAAAAAAAATATTCATAACCTCTAATTTAGAGATCCCACTATTAGGAATCAATGATAAAGGAAATGAAAATCTTATGTTAAACTTCCTACTTGACACCGAACTATAAAGATCTTTCTATCCAAATATAAGGCTCTGAAAAACCTTTCAACTAAAGTTGGAATCCACAAGAAGAAAATTCATGTTTAAAAAAAGGCATAACATAGTTTTATAGAGCACCTTTTGTAGTATCAAAGAATTGGAAACAAAGTAAATTCTCAGTTACTGATGAATGGTTAAACAAGGTGAGGAAAATGAAAGTAATGGACTATTACAATGAAAATAAATTGTACAGAAGTATGGGAAGACTTACAAAATGATGAAAATTGTATAAGGAGAATGAGGAAAACAATATACACAGGGATTTCAATAATATAAAGAACAAAAACAAAACATGAAACTGAGCACTGGGAAAATTAAAATGACTTGCCTTAAAAAGAATGAAAGCTACCCTCTGTGGTATTTTTATGAGGGTGGAAGGGACTATTGTGTGAAATTGCATATAATGTCATATTTTGTTGACACAAAATAACATAAAAGAGAATAATTGGAATTTCAATGAAAATTAAAAAACAACAAATTTAACTCAATTCAATATAAACAGCTGTCTATAAAGAGGATACCAGCAAGATATGTAAAGGGAGCAGGAGGAAATTCAAATATTAAAAAGTACATTTAAGATAAAGCCTAGTAAGTAAATATTTCTGTCCTGTTTTACTTAACACACTTTCCCCCAAATATTTGGGATGACCTAGCTATGGAATTTTTTAAGACAGAAGAATCAAGGAGATGACTGCAAGATCCCTTTTAAATCTGGGCTACTGAAAGGCAAAGCTAATGAAATTTTCAAAGATAATGAAATTAAATTTGTGTCAGTTTGAGAAATGAAGAAATTTGAAGTCAAACTTCCTACTTGAATAAGAAATAAAAAATAAACATAATCCCCCCCCCAAAGAAAAAGAAACCTCAAGAAAAATAAAGTGTGTGTGTGTGTGGGGGGGGGCGGGGCGGAATGTGCTTCAGTCTGTATTTAAGACCATCAGCTCTTTCTTTGGGGTGGATAGCATTCTTTATCATAAGTCCATCTGATAAATTGCTTTAATATTTTTTCCCCACAGTTGCTATTGCTAACTGTATTTCCCTCCTTTCCATTTTCAACCCCCCATCCCCATGTTCTATTCTCTTTCTCCTTTCACTCTGTCTCTCCTCAAAAAAACTAAAATTAAATGCTTTTTGGGGTAAGGCAATGGGATTAAAGTGACTTGCCCAAGGTCACACAACTAAGTATTAAATGTGAGGCCACATTTAAACTCAAGACTCTTCTGACACCAGGGTTGGTGCTCTATCCACTGCACCACCTAACTGCCCTTAACATCTTCTTTCAAAAGTACACAAGGAAAACAGCTAGGTGGCCCAGTGGATGGAGTATCAACCCCTGGTAGTTGGGAGGACCTGAGTTCAAATCTGACCTCGAACACTTGGTAATTGCCTAGCTGTGTGATCTTGGGCAAGTCACTTAAACCCATTGCCTTGCAAAAAAAAAAGTACACAAGGGTTCTAACAGAAAATAATCTTAGTGACTTAATATTTTCAGCACCTAATCATCATTTTGGCAATCATTATGGCACCTACTACAGGAATCTGCACACAATTAACATTCAAATCATGAATGACTACCCTACATCTCCTCCCATTACCCACTGAACCTGGCCAGAGTACAATTTATGTAGCTAGTCACAGTTATTGCCTAATTATAAAAAAAGGGAGGAATTCCAAGCTGAGAATATTCAATTTTCTATGACCTAATGCAGTCAAGAAAAAATAACTGGCTTTGGTTCATTAGGCTTATAACAACACTTACCCTCCAATTCCGAATGCGCTTGAGCCTGTTAGGAGTTTTCTCAAGGATCTGTAGGAATTCATGAGTCAGTTCTGAAAATTCAACCAAAAACATATGAAAAACAGTTAACTGAAACAAGGTGATTACAATTTTTTTTGGTAAACTCTATCTGAGTAAAAGGAATGATTAATTGTAAAAGAACAGTAAATTTGTTCTAAAATTCATGTTAGAATCCTCTCTCTCTCTCTCTCTCTCTCTCTCTCTCTCTCTCACACACACACACAAACACACAGAGAGGTACAAGTTAGGGGAAGAGAAGAAAGAGCCACAGTTCAGTTTTGTAATTTCACTGGTATGAAAACTCCATCAATGGAAGATCATCAATCCAAATGCAACTTATAGTCTAGAAAGTTACCTGAGTCACTAAGCAACTAAGGAATTTGGCCATGGTCACCCAGCTGCTATGTGTCAAGTTTATCTGTCCTCAAAGTAAGGACTCTATCCAGTGTACCGCAAGTGAGGCTTCTAAAATGATATTAATACCCATTTCTGATTATGTTATAGGACTTTTGAAATTATCAAACAAAAATTAGGTAAGACATAAAAAGGCTCTATAAACATAAATGCCAGCTACAACCAACTTCATCACCATCAGCAATAGGAAGAAAGGAACCTAGAATAAAATTTGTGGTCACTGAGTCTCAAAAGTTTGATAAGGACTAGAAACACCAAGGTATGTGAGTATATATTTCTTGGATAAGTCTCAATAACAGAACCAAGTGAAAATTAATTTTAAGGGTCCTTTTCCAAAAACTTACCATCAAGAAGTTCCAGGGTTACGGTGACATCCACATACTCCCACCAGTGTTTTCCATCACTGGAGACTGGGATCTCCCAGTTGGACCATTTACAGGCCAGGTGAATGCAGACACAAGCCACCACAGGAGGTGTGTACTGTAGGCTAAATGTGGTCAAGTGCAGGCTGATACCAATCGGAGGGAGAGAAACAGAAAGCCATGAGCTCTCAAGCCTGAACCCAAAATTTTCTGCTAAATAAACATTGGGAAAAAAAAAACAAGTAAAAATGCTCAGATTCAATAATCTTGTCACCAATTCACCTACATGCAAGATTTGAAGTCCCCCCCCTTTTTTTGCTCAAACTACATGAACCAAATAATACCTTTCTATAATTTCACAGTAGACTAAAGTCATAACATAATAAAGAGCAGTTGGCTGGATTCCTCGGAAGCATCCAGTTGTCAAAATGAGTTTTACTTAAGATGAAAATAAGTTTAGACCTTTGGGAAGGTAAATAAGACACTCCTTTTGGTTGACTTGAGCTTGTACTATATATAATAAAGTGGGTAGTCTCTTGATCAAATAGAACAGAGAGAAAAATATTTGTCAGCAAATTATCCTAAGGAACTAATAATAATGTAATAATTAACTACTTGAAATGACATGGTATCCTTAAGTTCTCATGTTCTGTGGCCTTTATCAAAATTATGAAACCTTCCATGCCAGAGCATGGCAAAAGGAAAAGGGAGTCATAAACTTTTGGCCTTTTGAAGTCAGTCAATGGGTTGGAGAAAAATGGAGACAAAAGATATTATATATGAAAATTCTAATGTCTTGAAAACAGAGGGAAAAAAATTTGAGAAACTCTGTACAAGTTGGACTGAAAACTGTTTATACAGAGAAATGGTTCTCAGTGAATCTAGACTTTATAAAGAATTCTTAGAACTATGCTTGTGGGTTTGGAGAGCCCTTATCAAAGATGGGAGGAGGGGAGCTACACTGCAGTATTTAAGTTCTGTAAAACAGAAATCACTAGGGAAATGGAAAGTGTTTTGGAAATACATATTGGTCAGCTTTCCATATCACATATTTTTTGATAAAAGTTATTCTATGACAAGATAAATATTCTTGGATCCAGGCTTCCCAAGTCTCAGAACCTGATTTTTTGTTCCATTTCTGTCCCCAGAAGGCTACTATCTCCAACCCAAAGAAAACCCATTCCCACAATATAAGAAAACAAATGAAAAATAAAAACCTGTTGGTTGCCATGAAGTAAGAGGTTTGTGCCAAGTCTTTGCTTGCTGGAAAAAAAAAAAAGAGATTGGGAAAACAGCATGTTAGTTGAAAATGTGACCCTATTTAGGATCTAGTGGAAAATGATTTATACAAGAACTGTCACAAATTTTTATTATTAGCTCATTTTACATAGTCTTCATGCTAGATAGTTTAACTAAATAGAAATCTGGACTTTTTAAAATTCAGGGAAAAATGAATCTAGGAAAAATTAAAACCAAAATGAAATATGAAAAGGGGGCTCACTATCTGCAAAACTAGCTTTTACAGAAAGCAGATACTGTTTCAGAAAGGGGAGGGTGTTAATTCAGAAAAATCAGTGAATGCATAAGGGAAATCAACTTCTAAAATATACAATCATTATTTTAATAGAGATTCAAAAACAAAATTCAACAATTTATTTGCTTTCTTCAATATAAAAAACTCAATTCTTCCTAAAGGGGAAAAAACTGGGTTAAAACCCAGATTTTGGAGTTTTCCTAGTAATTTGATTTTTTTCAATAACAGGAGCAATAAAATTTAACTAATCATTTTCTTTAAAAATATAATTAGAGAGTGAATACATGACAGATTTATAAAAGATTCAGAGAAAGACTACTAATGATCTGAAATGAGACTGTAAGGTAATAATTAAACCTGGAAGAAGAGAAAGAAGGAACATTTAGAAATTTTATACCAGACTATTGTGCACTCTCTGGAGGATGGTGATGAGAAGTAAGAACAAGCAGAGAGAAAATAGGCTTACCTAGGGTATAGCAGAGTATAAAGAAAGAAGTTTCAAAGGCAAAAAGGGTTATTATAGACATCAAATTAATATCACAAAGTGGTGAAGCTAAGAGTCCAAAGGAGATGATCAGTTTTCAGAAAAAAATGAAAATAAGAATAATTTAGGGAAAATGCTACAAATAACTGAAGAGAAATTAAATTAAAACAATATGAGGTTTCACAACTCACAATCAGAAATTTTACTTTAATTCCTGATAAATGAATGTTTCAGTAATGTGAATATAAATGTCATTCAAAAATACTACTATTTACTGCAATATAAATCAAGTTACAATCCTTAATCTTGGGATTCCTTACCTCGAACAAGTTGCGTGCACTTTACCACATGCGTGTGTGGGTGATCAATTGTTATTTCAAAGCCTGAAAAAAAAATGCAGAAGAAAGAAGATTAGTCAACAAGCAAAAGTTACTTAATATATTTTGCACCCCTTGCATCTGAGCAAGTAAAATGCCTCCTCTTCCCCTCCCCAAAATAGTTGTTCAGGGGAACAAGAGGTCCGCAGATAGAGAGAAACTCTTCTCTATTGTTGAATTATCTCCAGGGCTGATTTAATGCCTAAGTTATAAAACTGAAAGGCCATTGCTGTCTCTAGTTCTCCAAGTAATTAAGTACTTCTTCACTGTTGAAACACCACTGAAAACAAAATAATTTTTAGTCATAAACATAAGAACCTAGTTTAAGGGCCTGGGCAGCAGATGGGAGGAGGGAGAGGAAAAGGGGAAAATCCCTGATATAGTCTTTCTCAGGAAAAAAAATAACAATGTCAAGATTATTCCCTTTTCATTTCTTCATTTAAAATTTAAAATAAAGCATATTTATCTTCTGAAGATAAAACTTTAATCCAAAGAATAATTTTTGTTTTGCTCTACTATTTTGCCTTTTCTTTTATCTACTATAAATGGTATACTTACCATTTTTGCCTACACTCAAACAGAATTTAATAGAGGAAGTGTTTTTAAAATTATGGGTTTTTTGGGGGGGGCACTGGGGATCAGGGGTTAAGAGACTTGCCCAAGGTCACTCACTAATAAGTATCAATTGTCTGAGGCTGGATTTGAACTCATGTCCTCTGGCTTCAGGACTGCTGCTCTATCCACTGCACCACCTAGCTGTTCCAAAAATTGTTTTTTAAAAACTTAATTTTCAAGTTTTGTAATTATCACTAATAAAGGAAAAGTTGTATTCATAGAAACTATTCCTATGGGATCAGATTCCATGGGATGAGAACTACTGATTATGTTGGTCTTTGGAAGTCATAATCAACCATAACCTAGGTCCCTAAACAATCAGTACACAACAATCAGTATATTATACAGCTTTATATCAGCTCTGTCTTAAAAGGAAGTACTTAGATTTAAAACTAGATTGAATCTTAAGAGGTCAGAGTATCCAACCCCTTATTTTACAGGAAACGGACTGAAAGTGGCTCTGACTTGAAAAACTACTGAGCAGATGAGACAGGATTTGAATTAAAAAATCTTCCTAATTCCTAGCCCAGAGTTCCAGCCATTGTGCTACTTAGCTCATTTTACCTTTGGATAAAGCTAGAGCTAACTATTCAAACAATTAAACTTAAAAAAAAAGAAAAAATTCATACTATTTCAATAAAAATGGCATCCTTTGATAGTCCCTGTATTTTATTTTATGTATTTAAGAACATTCTAAGAAGGGGGCCATAGGTTTACAGAAGACTAACAAAGGGGCTAATGAAACAAACAAAAGGTTAAGAAATTCATATCTAGTCCTATGGCAATAACATGTCTTGTGACATTATTAGAAATATAATCTCTTTAAATGTGATTTTAATTGTTTAAAGGTAAAATTTCAATATACCTATTTTATCAGATTAATGACTAAAAAAAATTAGATTCCTAGAAAAACTCTACAATCAACTTTTCAACAACACATCTTTGTATGGTAAGATAAACCACACAGCAAATTTGCCTCATGAGAAAGAACAGGAAAAAAAACTTGATAAAAAATAGTAAATTTCTAATTCAAAGGCCTACTAAATTAGCCTTTAAGAGTCACAACACTGACGATAAACAAATATCAGTGCTATTCCAAATGCAATACCTATAAGGGAGTCTCTTGGCCTCCCATTCTGCTGTCCAGGCTGGTCACAAGACCCAGAAGAAGGGTTTTTACAATGTAAAGACAAACATCAATATTCAGAGCCCAATGGCCAAATAGAACACAAAACCTGTGGGAGAAAAGCAAACAGGTTTTGTAGACCTGGATTCATTTTTATGCTGCCATTTATCAAAAGACTAAAAATGCATATTAAACCTGAAAATCATATGAAATGCAAATATGAACCACAAAGCCTGTAAGGAATCCGTTGTTTGAGGTCTTGTTTTTTTCAGGGGCCAGGTGTATTTATCCTTCATCTGTGAAGCAGGACATAGGTTAGGTTAGGCCCTCAGCTCTGCAAACTCTTCACAGTCTGGGTGAAGCCCACAGGTGGCAGCCCGTCCGCTTTTAAAACTTACCCAGGGTCTGCAGTATTATGCTCTCTAGAATGACCAGGTCTTGGACTTGTTGCAGGTAAGCCTGGGGTTGAGAGGACAGGCAGGTTACTCACGAGGAGGCACTCTATAAAGCCTGAAGAATTATAACAATCTCTCTTGGGATAACCAGGAAAAACAGGGAGTAGAATCTTTATCCCATACAAGACCCTTAGAGGGAATTATCAAAAATTCCCCTAAAATGAGAGGGCCAAATGCTAAAATATATTATTTTGTTAAAAGATGACTACTATAAAAGTCTTATGAGGTCCAATTCGTTTTCCAGAATAGAATCTAATAATATTTTGGCATAAAAGACATTACCAAACATTAACAAATTTGCCTCAAGTCTTCTGCTGCTGGATAAAGCTTTCTCTTTTAGAGAGGGTAAGGAAAAGTGTTGTGAGGAATGAGCAATATGTTAATTAATCCTCAGAAGAATTCCATATAGCAAATGACATGGTCTAAGAGAAAGTACACCACGTTGAGAGCCAAAAGACCTGGTCTATAGACTCAACTTTACAAATTACTGTAAAATCTTAGGCAACTTTTTTTGTGTCATTTTTCCTTACAAAAAAATGAAAACATCTGCCCCTGTCCACCTACCCTTTGTGAGATTCATATGAAATAAAGATGTGAAAGTATTTGAGGGAAAGGGGGATTTTCTCCTGCTTGCTAATGACAATCCAGAAGCCTTAGACTATAAGAATATTCACAACTTCCAACTAAAGCTGTTCTGATGTAGAAACTAAAAGGAGAGGGCAAAGGAATGCAAGACAAAATCCATGACTCAAAAAAAACACTTAGGGAGATGATGCATAAACCTACCTTTCTCCACATGGTAAAGAACCTATTTTAGGTGTCTTTATCCCACACATGCCTCCCTCTGACTACTAAAGTCAGTAAAGATGTGCTCTGATTGGGGAAACCCATTGCAAGAAATTCTAAATGTTTTAAGATTCATTTAGAGATTCCTTTTAACAGCCAGTGCCCATTGTACACTTGAGAATTCAATTTACACATTTGCTATTAGAAAAATAAAGCAAGGCACAATTAAAAAACAATCTCTTACCTCACTTCTTGTGTCAGGAAGTGCATCCAGAGGATGGAGGCAGGCATGCGCTACCTTGATTACATGTTCTAGTTTTCGTGGTTGTTCCTCTACTTTAGCTGCCAGGAAAAGGGCTGCTGGAGCAACACTCTTAATGGGGGTGGAAAAGAGAGATTTGATGTTTATTTCTAACACCAAGTCCACTGGGAAAAAAAACCAAACATGTTTTGTGCTATAATCTTATATGTCTCTTTTGTAATTATTCCTACTGGCTGCATGAGACGTTACTTTTAGTTAAGCACTCACAGGCAACCTGTAGAGAAAAACGTTAGTATTTTATGTTAAAAGTTGTCCTTCATATGTACCTCATCCTTAGTCTACTTAGCCATTATCTTAAAACTCTAGGCCAAACATAAAATGTAAAGGTAAAACACAAAAAAGCCTTATGGCAATTCATACCAAACATTGAAACCAAAGTAACATCAATTAAACTATATATTAAAGACAATATTATCCAAGTTTTTTCCTCTCTGTATAGGTTACATACACAGACACCCCATATATATACACACACACACACACACACACACACAATAAAGGATCTTTTTTTCATCTAAAGAGTAATTCTAAGCACTTCAATGATCAATATCAATAGTTTGGGTTTATATTTACATATTTGGATTTCTACTGGATTTTTATTAATTCTATAGCACTATGTGAAAAAGCTATATAGCAATTGGCAAAATAAGAGATCTTATTTCTATTTTACAAATTGGCAATTCAGTAATTTTTCTCTAGCATAGCATATTTTAACGAAGCTGAAAAATCTTTTCATGTAGCCTAGATTTATTGAAACAATTTAAGTCATGAAACTTTTTATATGTGCCACTATTCTCTTTGTTCATCACCAACTTTAGGTGGCCTTGGGTACTGCATTAATCTCATTCATAAGAAGAATGAAGATTTTGAGTTGATGAAAAAAATGGGGGGGTGGGGAGATAAGAAAACTCCTTTCAAAAACAACAGACATTTATGACTTACACTGAACAAATAAATAATCTTCTACTATTATCAATCTTCTATTATCCATGATAATAAAGATATCATGGAACTATAAGGTATGTTCCTGTATAAACTGTAAGAATTAAATATTACATTTACTAAGAAGTTCACTATTCATAAGGGCATTAAGATTTCTTTAAAGTTAAAATTGGGGGGCAGCTAGGTGGCACTGGCCCTGGAGACAGGAGGACCTGAGTTCAAATCTGACCTCAGACACTGAATAATTACCTAGCTGTGTGACCTTCAGCAAGTCACTTAACCCCATTGCCTTGCAATAATAAAAAAAAAGCTAAAACCGACACATGAAGACTTTTTTTGAGTATCTAATCTCATAATTTTACTGTTTTATGACTAGGAGATGTGGCTAAACTGCAAGCTTACAAGAGGGAGAAATTAATTTAGGATTAATTTGTTATGGTTAAATCAATCCAAAAAAGAATACAAAAGGATATGAAACACAAAGGACTAACTTTGAATCTATAGCATTTGTAAAAAAATAATTAAAAAAACCAGGTCCCTATTTCATGCCATACCACAAAGATAATTTTTTAATGAGTTACACTCAGGATTAAAAACTTCCATTCAAGACCTGTAGTTTCAAACTTGTATCACATTATGAAATCCCATCAAATCATTTTTTTTGCATGTCACCCCATCCAACTTCTGCCTTGACACTGCCTAGACTTTTATCAATGTAATTTTCTCTGCCTCAAGTGTCCACTCTTCTTTATTAATTCCTCAGTTAACATTTCCAGAATCACTTCCTTCTGGCACTCTTCCTTCACTAAATTTCATTGTGCCATTTTGAAAAATTCAGTTCAATTGTGACAATGGTTCAATTCAATTGTATCCAAACACTGTGCTAAGTAGGCCTTGCAGATACAAAGATTAAACAAAATAATCCCATCCTTCAAGGAACATTTAAAGCATTTCACTATTTTACTGAGATACATTAAGTAAATAACTATAAGGCAGTCTGAAGACGTACAGAAAGAGAAGGTGGCTCAAAGAGGGTCCTTTTGAGAGACAGGAGAATGAAATGTCTGGTACAACAATATAGCTAATATGTTAAATTTGAGCAGGAACTGGAATGTATGAAAGTAACATGAAACAATATGAAAGACAGATTCAAACCAAATTGTGAAGGGCTTTAATTACTAAACTGAAATATTTGTATTTTATCCTAGATATCCATAAGGAGTTACTGAAGATTTTTTGAGCAGAACAATGATATGGTCTGAATGAGTGCAAGATGAAGGAGAGAGTTGTTAAGAAAAGGAGATAATCAGTTTCTAAGATCCTCTAAAGGAGATACCTTTGGATAGACTAAATGATGTTGGAACTTTCAGATGAAGGCAGTTGGCAATGTGGGTCACAGATCAGAGAGGGATTTATAGATCTGTAGCAACTCAGGGGAGCAAATGAGATTACTAAGAGAGCAAAGACAGAAAAGAGACCCCATGACAGTCTTAGAGCAGAGGTGTCAAATGCCCACACTGAACTGGATTAAAATGTAATCCAGAAATATTTAACAACAACAACAACAAAAAAAATACAACAAAGCTATGTGGCCAGAAGGATCTTCACTGACAATGAATGACTGCTTAGCCAAAGAGATTAAGGGGCAGTCAAATAAGGGGATAACCAGAAGCAAGCATTGTCACAAAAGTCAAGGGAGGATTAACAGTCAGGAGGAGGTTTTAACAGCATCAAAAGATGCAGAGAAATCAAATAGGATAAGAACAGCAAAGGCCAATATGACCAGAAAAGATAATGATCAATGTTGGAGGGGCTGTGGGAAATCTGGGACACTAATGCATTGTTGGTGGAGTTGTGAACTGATCCAACCTTTCTGAAGAGCAATTTGGAATTCTGCCCAAAGAGCAAGAAAAATGTGCATAACCTTTGATCCTGCAAAACCACTACTGGGTCTATATCCTGAAGAGATCATGAAAAGGGTTTGTAAAAGCCCCGCACATATATAAAAATAATCATAGCAATTTTGTTTGTGGTGGCAAAGAATTAGAAATCAAGGGGAAGTCCATCAATTGGGGAATACCTGAACACATTATGGTATATGTATGTGATGGAATACTATTGTTCTATTTAGAAATCAGGAGTGATGGGATTTCAGAAAAGCCTGGAAAGACTTGAATGAACTGATGCTGAGCAAGATGAGCAGAACCAGAAGAACACTGTACACACTATCAGCAATATGGAGTGATGATCAACCTTGATAGACTTGCTCATTCCATCAGTGCAATAAACAGGGACAATTTTAGGGGAACTGTGATGGAGAATATCATCTCTATCCAGAAAAAGAATATGGAGTTTAAACAAAGACCAACGATTATTATCTTCAATTTTTAAAAAGTCATCTTATCCCAAAGGGCATCAAAAATGTACATACCCTTTGATTCAACAATACCACTACTGGGTCTCATACCCTGAAGAGATGATGAAAAAGGGCAAAAACATCACTTGTACAAAAATATTCAAAGCAGCCCTGTTTGTGGTGGCAAAGAACTGGAAATCAAGCAAATGTCCTTCAAATGGGGAATGGCTTAGCAAACTGTGGTATATGTATGTCATGGAACACTTTTGTTCTACTAGAAACCAGGAGGGATGGGAATTCAGGGAAGCCTGTAACGATTTGTTTACTGATGCTGAGTGAGATGAGCAGAACCAGAAAAACATCATGCACCCTAACAGCAACAGATTTGCTCATTTAATCAGTGCAACAATCAGGGACAATTTGGAGCTCTCTGCAATGGAGAATACCATCTGTATCCAGAGAAAGAACTATGGAGTTTGAACAAAGACAAAGGACTATTACCTTTAATTTAGAAAAAAAAATAACTGATATCTTATTTTTCTGATCTTGCTCTTATACTTTATGCTTCTTCCTTAAGGATATGATTCTCTCATCACATTCAATTTGGATCAATGTATACCATGGAAACAATGTAAGGAATGGCAAATTGCCTTCTGTGGGGGGAAGGAAGTAAGATTAGGGGAAAAAATTATAAAACTCAAAATAAATAAAATCTTTAAAAAAAAAAGGCATCCTATGGGAACAGCTAGGTGGCAGAGGATAGTGCAATGGCACTGGAGTTAGGACCTGAGTCAAATCCGGTCTTAAATATGTAATAATTACCTGTGTGACCTTGGGCAAGTCACTTAACCCCACTGCCTTGCAACCTCCTGCCCCAAAGTCATCTTATATATTACATAATTTTGCTATCTCTAATATTTGCTTTCTTACTTAAGGATATGTTTTTTCTCTCAACACAATCAGTTCTGATATATGCATATCATGAAAACAAATATAAAGATTGTCAGACTAACTTCTGTTGGGGGGAGGGAGATAAAAGGGGGGAGAAATTGCAAAATATAAAATTTTATAAAATGATTCGTAGAAACCAGAATCAGAAAACAAATAAAATATTTATATTAAAGGCCAGTAGGAGGTAGTATTCATTTTTTCTTAAAATGAATATTTATTGTATATATATTTTTTCACTTTATTCTTCATACATTTGCTTTCAGAGCTGCAATAAAGCATTAGAAAAAATGCCAATGGTTCATTTGTCATCATTCATATAAAAAGCATTATTAATTGAATATTTAAATTGTACATGTCAATATATTAGGTAGCTTTCAATTTATATATTTGGGATAAATATGCTCCTGGGGCTTAATGAAATATATCTATATATTGCATATATAATACTAACAAGCAAGACTGAAAACACAGATGTTATATTTAATTTCACAATCCATTCCAAATTCACATACACACATTATTCATTCCAGTTAGAAAATATCATTTAAATGACTTTTTATTTTTTGTAAAGAGAATAATTTCAATCAAATGATGTGATTGCGAGGCTTATTCCAAAAGACTGCAAAGGAAAAAAATGAGCAAGTCAAAGCAGTGAGAAAACTATTATACCTCCTCTCACTTTAACGGAGTATTTTCCCTTTTACTTTATTGCGGGTGGGAGGAATGCAACCATTTAATATGAGCCTTTCTTATTACCTCAAGACTCATTGAAATCATCCACTATTCTTTTCTTCAGTCTCTGATAAAGGTGACTCTCTACATGATCCTAACCCTTCCAAATTAATATGGCAAAAAGCATCCTTAGTCAATTCTATTCCCCAACTCCTCACAAAATCTTCAACCTCTATCAATTGGTCCCTTCTTAATGCTGTCAAACATTCTAAATTTTCCACTAATCCTTAAAAATACAAAAAATTTTCACTAGACCCTACAACCCCTTAAACTTTCATACTCTATTTCTCTTTCTTTTCTCAAACTCTTTGAATTGCTTCCACTTTCCTCTTTAACCTCTGATAATTCAGTTTATAACTGGTCATTTAACTGAAACTGTTCCCTCTGAAGTAGCTCATGATTTCTTTAATGCCAGTCTTTTCTTAGTTCTCATCAACCTATCAGTTATATATGACACTTTATTCCTGAATACTTTTCTTTTTTTTGTAATTCTCTTCTAGTTTGCTGACATGTCTACAGCTTCTTCCCAAATTTCCTTTGCAGGCTCTTTATTCACAACATGCCCCTTCCCAAGGTTCTATCCTAGGTCCTCTATTATTCTTCATATACACAGTCTCTTACAAAGTAATCACACTGGTTCCAGTGGGTTTAATGATCACCTCTATACAGATCTAGAGGATTTTCCAAAAAGGTTAGTATAGTTAATTAATTTAAAAGACCTCTAAGATTTTGGAGACACAGTGTATACATCAAGTCCCAATTTCTTCCTTAAGAGTCCTGAATCACCAGTTCCTTACTAGGTATTTCAAACTGTATGTCCTGGAAACATTTTTAACTCCTAACTTATCTTTCCAAACTTCCCTATTTGTCTCAAAAGAACCGACATCACTTTAGTGTTTCAATTTTCTAATTCTGACGTTATCCTGAACTACTCATTTTCCCTCACCAAACACATCCAATCAGTTGTCAAATTTTGATGCTTCTACAATACATCCTTCACAAAACCTCTTGAATCCACCCTTCTCTCCACTCATCCACCTTAGTCCAAGGCACTTGTCATCTGTACACTAGAATAGTAGCAACTTACGGTTGTCTACCTGTCTCTTCTCACTTTAGTTCACCCATAACAGTTGCCAAAGAAATTTTCCTTAAAATTAGATAGATCTGACTAGGTGATCAACCAACTCCAGTGGTTTCCTACTGCTTTTAGAATATAAATCCCTTTGCTTAACTGTTTTAACCCTATACAACCTGGACTTACCCTCATTGGTCACTGATACTATAATCCATCTCCCAACTATATCTTTTTTTTTAAGGTTTTTTGCAAGGCAATGGGGTTAAGTGGTTTGCCCAGGGCCACACAGCTAGGTAATTGTCTGAGGCCAGATTTAAACTCAAGTACTCCTGACTCCAGAGCCGGTGCTCTATCCACTGAGCCACCTAGCTGCCCCCGCAACTGTATCTTTAATTCTGTTCTTAATAGTTAAAAGCATTCTTTCCAAAGCTCCAATTTCAGATAGTCCCTCTTCCTTTAAGATGCAAGCTGAGACATGAAAACATCAAGCTCTCCTAATGTTTGTTGTAACTACATTAATTACTTTGTATTTATAACTTCATACTTAATATCTATTTTTATATGGTCTGTCTCCCCCTTTATAGTGTGAAGAAAGTGTTTGACTCTTCTTGCCTGTATCCCTAGCACCTTAATACAGTGTCTAACATATAGAAGGGACTTAATACTTCATTGGGTGATAAGAAAACTGATGAGATACTCCAAGGAGTATCTTGAGAGAATAACAGACTAATGGAGACAGTCTCAAAGAAGAAAAGGATTGCTAAATGAAAGCAACAAAGAGAGGGTAGTTTATAAATGACAGAATAAGGGATACTCAGTTCTGGAGAGGGTGGCTGGGATGCAGTGTCTTCTGAAGGAAGCCAGGTTTCTCCTGAATGGAAGGAGATGGAAAGTATTTGAGAGAAAAAGATCTAAATTGCATGGAAATGATAGTGTCAAAAAAAAAAAGATTCCAGAAGGCAAAATGGAAAGGGAAAGCCTAAAGATAGCTTATTTCAAGAGGTGCACTAAAAAAATAACTGAAAAGTGAAATAGGATGAGTATAGTATGAACAATAGTGGAAAAGTAGAAGGGACACAGCAAAGTCACAGAACCAAACTATCTGGAAGAAAATGTTTGTGTTTAGATTTTATCACATAAACACAAAGTGATCACTGATGTGCTAGGGCAGATGACTTGACAAAGTTTTATTATGATGCAGGATTTGTGAATAATTAAAGATCAATCTAATAGGCAATAATACATAAGATGAACAGAGAGAGGAAGGTTAGAAAGAATAGATTAGTAACCAATCCATGCATCTTTTAAATTTAATATTTTTAATTTTGTTACACTTGACAAACCGTTTCCTCTTACTCCATCCCCACCCAACACTTGAGAAGGTCACCATTTAACAGATGTTTATACATGTAAAATCATACTATGCATGATTCTATTTATCAGTTCTTTCTCTGGAATAAGCATTTCTGTCAGTCTTTATAATTGACAGAGTATTTAAAATACTCAAAATAATTTAATCACAGCTCTTCAAATGATACTGCTGATATACTGTATACAATGTTCTTGAATCTACTCAATTCATTCTTCATTATTTCATTCAAGTACTTCCATGTTTCTCTAAGGTTAACCAGCTCATCATTTATTTCACAATAGTATTCCATCACAATCATACTTGCTTAGCCATTCTCCAAGTGAAGGGCATTCCTTCAAAATCCAGTTCTTTACCACCACAAAGATATATACTATAAATATTTCAGAACATAGAGATTTGTTTCCCTTTTCCTTTATCACCTTGAGAATTAGAAAAGTAGAATTATTGGGTCAAAGGGTATATATATATTTTATAACTTTGGGGGCATAATCCCAGATTGCTGTTCACAATGATTAGTTCAGTTTCAACATGTTCCAAATTTCCTACATCCTCTCCAACATTTGTCACTTTGTCCTTCTATCCTTTAAGCCAATCTGAAAGCTATTCAGTTTACAATTTCTTCATCAAAAAATTGTTCATAGTCTTTGACCATCAGTTGAGGAATGACTCTTTCAAAATTTGAATATAAAATCTTTTTTCTAAGAAACTGTCTTTGAAATTTTTTCTCATTTATCTTTTATTCTTCAAATATTGGTTAGGGTTGATTTATTTGTATAAACCCTTTTAAACTGAATGTAATCAAAATTATTCCTTCGCCTCTCACAGTATTTATAAATTCTCCTATCTATACATGAATAGGTAATATGTTCCATGTTCATCTAATATTTTTTTTATCTCCCTTTACATACAAGAACGATCCAATTTATACCAGACCGCTTGTCAGTTTTCCCAACCAAATTTTTTTTAAAAATTGTTTGCTTTTTTCTTTTTTAAAAATTTTATCTATTTAAGGCAATTGTCCAAGGTCACATAGCTAGGCAATTATTCAGTATTAAGTGTCAGAGCCTGCATTTGAACTCGGGTCCTCCTGACTCCAGGGCTATCCACTGTGCCACCTACCTGCTCCTCTTTTCCCAAAAATTTCTTACCAAATTTTGCTATTTATTCCAAAAAGTTTACATCTTTATATCTGTCAAATACAAGATTTCTACAAGAATTTTACTTCTGTGTATTGTATGTTTACTGTTCCACTGATACATCTTTTTATTTCTTAGCCAGTCCCAGATTGTTTTAATAATTAGTTTTTTTTAAAGAGTTTATTTAGAAAGTTTCAGTGTAAACAAATTGTACCACTTTGATTTTTTTAATATAAGATACTCATGATGCAAAGCTTCAGCCATTCATGAGGATTGTGCTTCTCTAGACAGTTTTTAAAACCATTTGTGAACCAACCACGTGTGTTAATAAAGATTTTCTTCAAGGCAGAGATGGGTAAGATGGTCTAGTTAATTCTCTGCTTTAAAGTTTCAGGGAAAAAACTGCATATACATATATATGTACAAATATATAATTATAATGGGTAAGACTTTTTGCCACTTGTTATTTTCCATTAATGAGCTATCTTGGGATGGAACAAGAAAAAGCAGGAAATGGGCAAGTTAGGATGAGGGGGAAGAATCTTTAGAAGGGGCCTGGAAACAAGGTGGCCACTCAATAAACAATTTCATGGTGAATAACACAAGAGAAACAACTTCAATGAATTTAGCTATGGAGCTTCTTATTTCCAAAAAGATTTATGCACATACCACCAATTCTTTGGTTCTGGTCACAAGGGGTGTGGGGATAATTACTGTCTTTTAATAGTTCTAAGATCTGGTACTGTCAAGCCTCTCCTTTACACCCCCCCCCCCGAATTCCATCTAGATCCTTTGTTCTTCCTAATGAAGTTTATTATGTTTAGGTCAATACATTTTTTTCCTCATCTATTTGTATGAAAAATGTTTTCTAACTATGGTCATGTAGTTCCTGGGTTTAACTTGGCAGGCACAGTCCCAGGTATTTCATACTGTTTACAATTATTTTAAATGGTATAACTTATTATCTCTGCAGGAATGTGTTGGTGATATATAGAAATGTTGATGATTTATGTGGGTTTATTTGCTATTCTACTTTCCTTAAATTAATATTTAGTTGAATCTTTAGGATTCAACAAATATGCCATTATTACCCATTCTGATTCTTCCAATTTCCTTTTTTTTATCTTACTGTTATTGCTAGCATTTCTTATACAATAAATGAAAATGACAGATCATGGATATCCTTATTTCACTTCTGATCTTACTGGGAAGGTTGCTAGCTTATCCCCATTACAAATAGATGTTTGCTAATGATGTTTATCATTTTGTTTTGCAAGGCTAACGGGGTTAAGTGGCTTGCCCAAGGCCACACAGCTAGGTAATTATTAAGTGTCTGAGACCGGATTTGAACCCAGGTACTCCTGACTCCAGGGCCAGTGCTTTATCCACTATGTCACCTAGCCACCCCGTGCTTATCATTTTAAGGAAAAACTCATTCCTATGCTTTCACAAGTGTTTTTAATAGGAAGGAGTACTATTGTTTTATCAAAATCTTATCTCTTAATATAATCATGACTTTTCTTATTTTTGCTACTGATATAATCAAATATGTTAAGTTTTCTTTATGTTAAATTATCCCTGCATTCTTAGTACAAAATTCCACTTAGTCACCATTGATGTTTATGAAATAGTATTTTATTAGGATTTTTGCATCTACATTAATGAAATCAGGCAGTTTCTACTATTCCTGGTTCAAATATCAGCACTGTATTTGTTTTCTAAAAAGTCTCATAGAATTCCTTATTTGCCTATTCAAATAATTTAATATTTGAATTGATCTTTAAATGTTTAGTAGAATTCACTTGTAAATCCAACCGGTTCTGATATTTTGTCCTTAGGAAGTTCATTTTTGTAGCATGTTCAACTTCTTTTTCTAAAAAAAATTTTTAGGTTTATTTGCACATTGTATTTCCTTCTATTAATCTAATTAGTTTATATTATTATTATATTATTCCATGGGGGGGGAAGAGTCAAAGTGGTGGTAGATAGAATCCAGGAAATTGTCTCAATTTTCTCCATTTACCCTTGAAAACAATGTTAAATCAAGTCTCTAACTGGATTCTGAAATGACAGAATTCATAAAAAGAGGAGTGAAACAATATTCCAGCTTAGAATAACTTTTAAGGATTCAGGAAAGAACTGTCTCACTTGGGGAATGCAGCCCTGTGCAGAAGTATCTGGGTAAACCAGTGGGAGGGAGGGCTTTAAGTCACAGCACAATTACCAATCGAAAACCCTCTTCTGGCCTAGCAGGCAGTGAAGCCTCTAGTCTCAGAGCAGAAGGCCAACTGCCAGGCTACAGAAACCTGGACTACCCCAGAGCAGTGAGTTAGCCACCATCACCTAAAGCTCCAGTGTAGAAAGCCAGTCATAGGTCTCTGATCCCCACTGAAAGAAACTTGGGACAGTGCATCCTATGCCCCAGAACTCAACTTTAAATGTCATAAAATAGGCTAAAAAATGAGTAAAACATAGAAAAGAGTCCTGACCATAGAAAGCTACTATGACAAGGAAGATCAAGATACAAGATTAAGAGCATAATAATGTCAAAATGCCTACATGCAAAGCCTCAAAAGGGAATATGAATTGGTCTCAAGCCCAAAAAAACCTTCTTGGAAGAACTCAGAGAATTTTAAAAATCAAGTAAGAGAGGTAGAAGAAAATTTTTTTTTGGGGGGGGGGGGGCAGGGGAATGAGAATTATGTAAGAAAGTCAGCAGCCTGGAAAAGGAAGGACAAAAATTCAATGAAGAAAACAATTCCTTAAAAAATACAACTGGCATGAGGAGTGATGACCAAATTTGATAGACTTGTGAAACAATCAGGAACAATTTTGGGCTATCTGCAATGGAGAATACCATCTGTATCCAGAGAAAGAATTGTGGAGTTCGAACAAAGACCAAAGACTATTACTTTCAAATTGGAAAAATGAATCCATTATCTTATTATATAATCTTGCTGTCTCTCATACTTTATTTTTCTTCCTGAAGGATATGAATTCTCTCTCATCACATTCAACTGAAATCAATGCATACTATGGAAACAATGTAAAGACTAATAGAATACCTCCAGTGGGGATTGGGGGGAGGAAAACAAGAATGGGGGAAAAACTGTAAAACTCAAAATAAATAAAATCTTTCTAAAAAAATACAGCTGGCCAAGTGGAAAAAAAAATTGACTGAAGAAAACAACTTAAAAAGTAGGATTGGGGGCGGCTAGGTGGTGCAGTGGATGGAGCACCGGCCCTGGAGTCAGGAGTACCTGAGTTCAAATCCGGCCTCAGACACTTAATAATTGCCTAGCTGTGTGGCCTTGGGCAAGCCACTTAATCCCATAGCCTACTGAAAACAAACAAACAAAAAGTAGGATTGGCCAAATGGAAAAGGAGCTACAAAAGCTAACTGAAGAATATAATTCTTTAAAAATCAGAATTAGAAATGTAGAAGCTAATGACTCTGCAACATCAAGAATTAGTCAAACAAAAATGCAAAGATTGAAAAAATAAAAGAAAATGTAAAATGCATCACTGGAAAAACTGCTCTGGAAAATAGATCTAGTAGAGAGAATTTAAAAATTACTACTTATCTGAAAGTCATGAAATTATCAAGAAAAACTCCTTGATAGCCTATAATCATTAAAAGAATCTATTGGGGTGGCTAGGTGGCACAGAGAATAAAGCACCGGCCCTGGAGTCACGAGTATCTGGGTTCAAATCCCGTCTCAGACACTTAATAATTACCTAGCTGTGTGGCCTTGGGAAAGCCACTTAACCCTGTTTGCCTTGCAAAAACCTAAAAAAAAAAAAGAAAAGAAAATCAAATGAGGGAGATAGAGGAAAAATTAGGAAAAGAAATGAGAGAGATGCAGGAAAAACATGAAAATGAAGTCAGCAGCTTAGTCAAGGAGATAAAAAAAAAATGCTGAAGAAAATAACATGCTAAAAACCAGCATAGGTCAAATGGATAAAACAGTTCAAAAAGTTATTGAGGAGGGGTGGAGCCAAGATGGCAACAAGAAGGGATCCAGTCTATGTCGCTCTCTGATAAAACTTTGAAACTAAGGACTCTAAACTTTCAAGAGACAGAACCCACAAAGGGACCCAGAGAGGCAGTTCTCCTACTTACGGTAACCTGGAAAAGAGCAGAAAGGTTCTGCTCCCCGGGGTCGGAGGGCCATCTTTCCATAAAAGAACTTCAGCCTCCCGGAGGCAGCCCCAGGGCACTGGGAGCCTCAGCTCACAGCAGCGAGGGAGTCTCCTGAGCTGCACCCCGGGGAGCACTGGGCACAAAGTGGGGGAACAGAGGGGGACCTCTGCCAGAGCGAGCACGTGGAGCCCAGCCCTCAGGGCACACAGGGAGCAGTTTGGTCTTTTGGCAGCCCAGATCTGGAAACAGAAGCAGGCGGAGCCAGTAAGCAGGAGCCCCCCAGGGCATGTGCCCATTGAGCTGAGGGAGGAGAGTGAAGAGAGAGACTGCAGAGCTCTGTCCTCTGCCCCTGGAACAGGACTCTGGGGCTCTGAACACATTCAGATCCGGATTGCAGTCTAGCCCCCCCCCCCCCCCCATAAAACAGCAGGGCCCCCGCCCACCTCAGTCCCGTGGCAGAGGGGGGCACATATGGTCATTCACAGGCCAGGAGGGAGGACAGAGCCTCACAAACTGAGACCCTTGTGGGAGTGTCCCAAAAGCTCAGGAAGCACCCCAAAACCAGGCTCAGGCTGGGAAAATAAGCAAGCAGAGAAACAAGAGGAAGACCACTGAGAAATACTTTGCTATGAGCCCAAGAAGGATCAAAATACTCAGGCTGAAGATGAGGAAGCACAAGCTCCTGTAAGACTCCAAGAAAAACAGAAATTGGGCTCAGACTATGACAGAGCTCAAAAAAGACTTTGAAAATCAAATAAGGGAGTTGGAAGAAAATCTGGGAAAAGAAAGGAGAGAGATGCAGGAAAAACATGAAAATGAAGTCAGCAGCCTAGTCAAGGAAACCCAAAAAAATGCTGAAGAAAATAGCATGCTAAAAACCAGCTTAGGTCAAATGGAGAAAACAGTCCAAAAAATTATTGAGAATGCTTTAAAAAGCAAAATTGGCAAGATGGAAAAAGAGATAAGAAAACTCTCTGAGGAGAACAAATCCTTCAGACAAAGAATAGAATTCAGGGAGATTGATGAATTTAACAGAAATCAGGAATCAATACTTCAAAACAAAAAAAATGAAAAATTAGAAGAAAATGTGAAATATCTCATTGAAAAAACAATTGATATGGAAAACAGACTTAAGAAAGATAATTTAAAAATTATTGGAATACCTGAAAGTCATGATGAGGAAAAGAGCCTTGACATCATTTTCAAAGAATTACTACAGGAAAATTGCCCTGATATCCTAGAAGCAGAGGGCAAAATAAAAATGGAGAGAATCCACCGATCCCCCAGAGAAAGAGATCCCAAAAAACCAACCCCTAGGAATATTATAGCCAAGTTCCAGAACTCCCAAGTAAAAGAGAAAATATTACAAGCAGCCAGAAGGACACAGTTCAAATATGGAGCTGCAGTCAGGATCACACAGGACTTAGCAGCAACTACACTGGAAGATCATAGGGCTTGGAATACAATATACTGGAAGGCAAAAGAGCTTAGAATGCAGCCAAGAATGAATTACCCAGCAAGGCTGAATGTCCTCTTCCAGGGAAAAAAATGGACTTTCAATGAACCAGGGGAATTTCAAATGTTCCTTTTGGAATGGCCAGAGCTGAACAGAAGGTTTGATCTTCAGACACAGGACTCAGGTGAAGCATGGAGATTGGAGGAGAGGGGGGAAATATGAGGGACTTAATGAGGCTGAACTGCATGTATTCTTGCATAGAAAAATGACACTGATAATACTCATATGAACCTTCTCAGTTAATAGAGCAGGTAGAGAGAGCTTTTATAGTTCAAGCACAGGAGAAAGCTGAATTCGAAGATAAAATATGGTGTAAAAATGGAGTCAATAGAAAAAAAAGGGAATGGAATGGGAGAAAGAAAAAAGAGGGGGGGGAATAGTCCAAGATATTTCACATAAGATTTTTTTTTTATTACAATGAGCTACTGCAATGATATGGAAGTGGGGAGGCAAGAGGGAATGAGGGAACCTTTGCTCTCATCAGAGATGGCTAGGAGAGGAAACAGCATATATACTCAATGGGGTGTAGACATCTCGAGTAAGGAGGAGCGGGAAGCAGGGGGAAGGGGTGGGGATGTGAATAAAGGAGAGGATGGACCATGGGGGGGGGGGAGAATGGTCAAATATAACACATTTTCTTTTTTACTTCTTGCAAGGGGCTGGGATTAGATGGCCTGTCCAGGACATAGGGCTGGGTGGATGTGTGGGCTTGGAGCCTCTTGGCTCCAGGGCCCGGGATCTGTCTGCTGTGCCACTCGGCTACCCTACAGCAGAGTCAGAGTGAAAGGAGAGAGAAAATATAGTACATGGTAGTGGAGAAGTATGAATGGAGGGAGTTTCAATCAGCAATGGCAACAGTGGAAAAATACGGAAGTAACTTTTGTGATGGATTTATCCTAAAGAACGTGATCCACCCGTGACAGAGTTGATGGTGTTGTAACACAGACTGAAGCACATTTTTTTTATTATTATTTTTTTTGGGGGGGTACAGGGCAAACGGAGCTGGGTGGCCACCCTGGGGCTGCATAGCAGGGTGATCGTTGGGTGTCCAAGGCTGAATTTTGACCTGGGTGCTCCTGGCTCAAGGGCCAGTGCTCTGTCCACCACCCAGCCGCCCCTATTACTATTTTAAGTCTTTTTCTTTTTTTGGTTTTTGCAGGGTAATGGGGTTGGGGTGGCTTGCATGTTACACAGCTGGGTGACTGCTGGATGCGTGGGGCTGGATTTGGGCACGGGTGCTCCTGACTCCAGGGCTGGTGCTCTGTCCACTGTGCCACACTGCGCCACCTGGCCATACCTATGATTATTATTAGTATTATTTAATTTTAATTTTTTCTCTCCCATTTATCGCTCAAGCGAGTCTATATTTTTTGGGGAGGGGGGTATTTTGTTCATTTTATTAATAAATATTTGAATATTTTATTAATGTATAAAAAACATTATTTGTACAAAATGAGAAGAAAAAAAGATTTAGTCAGTTCTGAGGAAGACTAAAATTCCCACAAGTACAATTTTGCTATTTCCACTTGTAATTCATTTAGCTTCTCCTTTAAAAATCTGGATGCCAAATATAGTTATTTGGGCAAATAGGTTATCCATAGATACTACTTCACTATCTATGCTATCTTTTATTAAAATGCAGTTTCCCTGTTCAATTCTTAAAATCTATGGTTTAATTTTGTTGAGGTCATGATTGCTACTCATATACACTTCTGTTTTAGGGATTCTATTCAAATTCAAAGTTATAACTTCTGGTTGTGTATTTCCTTCCATCCTATTTTTTCAGTTTATCTTTCTCTCCCTTTTCACCCTATCCCTCCTCAAAAATCTAATTTACTTTAATCACTGCCTCCTTAATCCCCATTCCTTCTAAGACTACTACTCTAATCCTACTTCTTGATACAGCCTTCCGAATTTCTCTTATTCTACCTCCTTTTGTCCTATTTTTTTTTAAGTTAAAAACTTTAAAACCTTCTAAATCTAAAGATTGGTCTTTAACCAATCTCTCCCCAACTCCTGCCTCCATGGTACTCCATTTTTACCTCTCCCTCCAAATTTTTTTAGACCATTCCCCATCATGCTCAACTCAACCCCCAAGCTTTCTATATAACCTGCATTTTCAACCCCAAGTAATGATTAAGAATTACAAATAAAATCTTCCCGTGTGAGATGGCAACAGCTTGACCTTCTAAATCCTTTATAATTACTCTTTAATGCTTTATCTTTTGTTTTTCCTGATTCTTGTAGGTCAAATTTTTCATTCGATTCTGGTCTTTTGCTCACAAATACATGAAAGTCTTTTAATTCATTAAATGTCTGGGGTTTTTCCCCATGCCAGATTACACTCAGTTTTGCTGGGTAAAGTATTCTTGGCAGCAAATCCAGGTCCTTTGCTCTTCAGAATATACTGTTCCATGTCCTTCAGTGCAAAATCTTGCTTTATCCTAACTGTAACTCCACAATGTTTATTTTTTACTCTAGTTGTCTGTAGTATTTTCTCCTTGACCTGGTAGCTTTGAAATTTGGCTACGATATTGTTCCTGAGTGTTCATCTTGGGATCTCTTTAAGGTGGTAAATAGTTAATTTTGCAAATTTTCTACTTTACCCTCTCATGCTAAAATTTTAGCACAATTTTATTTAATAATTTTTTCAAGTATATTGCCTAGACTTTTTTGATTACAACTTTCAGAGTTCAATAATTCTTATATTATCTATTCTTGATCTGTTCTCCAGTTCAGTTTTTCTAATGAGAAGTTTAACACTGTTTTTTCATTCTTTTGTTTTTGTTTTATTTTTTTGGCATCTTATGACAGCATTAGCTTCTGCTCGCCTAATCTAATTTTTAATTTTTCTTTAAGTTTTTGGATCTTTTTTCAACTAGTTGACTTATGATTTTTTTGATTTCCTTTTATTATTCCTATTTACTCTCTGCTAATTTTTCATCAATTTCTCTTATTTCAAAAGTCCTTTTTAAGCTCTTCTAAAAACTTCTGGGACTTATGTTTTAACTTTACTGTCTTCTTCTAAATTTTAAATTTGAACCCAGAGTTTATCACCAAATTAGCTCTCTTTCTCTTTTGCTTACTTGTATTTAAAAAAGAGCTTTATTTCTTGGCTGTTAGTTTTTGCATTAATTAGGAGTCAGATGTCTGAGGTTTTAGGTTCTTAGTGCTGTTGTTTTCTGTGTTTTGTCTAAAAGTTGGACCTCAGGCAGTCTCCTCCCCTGAGCAAAAACTAGATCCCTCAGCAACACTGTCACTGCAATTGCTCTAATTCCCTGATATTCCTCCAGGAGCTTCAAGGTTCAGTTTATCCCTCTGCTTTGGAATCAAAACCAGGGACTCCACAAATGTCCATAGGCAGCAAGACCTCCACCTTCCTCACTAACCTGTATTCCCTTTTCCCGCAGACACAGCCTGGGACCATGTCTAATCTGCACACTTGAAACCCTGGGCCTTCCAACATTACCATCCAACTCCCATCTGACTCCCACCCCCCCCACTATTGGTGAGTTTCTTTTTTTTTTGCAAGGCAATGGGGATTAAGTGGCTTGCCCAAGGCCACACAGCTAGGTAATTATTAAGTATCTGAGGTCGGATTTGAACTTAGGTACTCCTCACTCCAGGGCCAGTGCTCTATTCACTGTGCCACCTAGCTGCCCCTTTTGGTGAGTTTCTGAAGCTGAGGTTGAGACAGGATCCCAAGTTTTGTTGTTTGTTGATTCTGTGTTATCTGCCTAGAGGAAGCTATACTTTAATCAAGCCAGACCATCAATCCTAGGATTAGGTTTTTTCTAATGTCCTCATGAGTTGTCTTGGGTGATTAACTACTTTACCCAGACTTTTAAACATAATCACATAACTTTGAAGCTTTATTTTAAATTATTCTTATTCTACCACCTTCCCAAAATCCTCTGTTCATGACTTTTTTTTAAAAATAAAGGCTTGATTTAGGATGGTAGGAGTGGAAATGTGAGGGAAGATATGACTACAAGTCAATCCCCCCCCCCCTTCTCACCCCTTCAGGTAGTGGGGATTTGTAGGAAGTTTTAATTTTGAAACAATAACAAGGTGGAAATGTCCCAGAGGTACCGAATTGATATTATAGAGAAGGGACTTGGCTAGAATTCTAGAATTGAAGTTATCTGAATAATAGTGGTAACAAACCAATAAAAGACAACTTCTCTAAAAGGGAGTGTAAAAAAGAAAAAGGGAAAGGCCATAGGGAAAGCTCACTTGGAAAACAAAGCCAATATCACCAAAGGAAGAAAGAAATTCAATAAAGATGGTCACTAGTTATCAGATACCACAAAAGTTAAGCAAAAAGGAGGTCTTTATCTGCAAAGGCAGCTTCAATAAAATGGGGATAGGGAGGTAGGGGGAAAAAAATGAAATGGCTTATAAAAGGACTGGGAGCAATAGAGGCAGAAGCTATACACCATTCCCATTGGCAAGAGACAGTATCTATAGAGACTAGCAGGGCAAAAGAGGGGTTTTTTTCTTGTACTTTTTTTAATATAGAAAAACTGCTATGTTCTTCTCTCTGTAGAAGAGAAAATTTGAGGTTTACTTAAGGAACAAAAGAATTTCACAAATGCCTGTATAGTATTCATAAAAGTTTTGCTAGGAAACAAATTCCAGAAACATTTTCTCATTTGAGGGAAAGAAGTCCAAAAAAGTTCAAGTTTTCCCAATTAAAACAATAACAGAAGAGGACATTTAATTTTTTTTTTTTTAGTTTTTGCAAGGCAATGGGTTTAAGTAGCTTGCCCAAGGCCCGCTAGGTAATTATTAAGTGTCTGAGTCTGGATTTGAACCCAGGTACTTCCTGACTCCAGGGCCAGTGCTTTATCCACTGTGCCACCTAGTCACCCCCTGAGGACATTTAATCTAAAATCCTCATTTGATAAGAGGAGAAAACTGAGACTCAGGGTAGTTAAATGACTTGTCAAAACCAGGCCACAAAGGTGGTGAGAATCAAAGACAGGATGTCCAAGTCCTTGATTCCACTCTCTAAAGTGTCCCAAACTATCTCCCCTCCCTACTACTCCCTTTTACCTTGAAACACTCTGACACGTGAGGCCATATTTTTCAACTAGAAGAGAAAAGGTTCTTTTCCTCAAGCAGTGAGTATTGTCAGGACTGTGGCACAGGGATAAAGTTTAAGGCTATGTTCCTCAAAAATCTATTAATCTGTTGTAAACCCCTTCATCCAGCAGTACCAATATTAGTTTCAGATCATGAAGAACTCCATGAAAGAAAACAAGGCTTCACCTATTCACTTACATTGTGCATGTGTATGAAGCCTGTATGGTAGGTGCTATTATTATCCCCATTTTGCAAATGAGAAAACTGAGGTTTAGAGAAAGGTAAAGTGTCTTGCCCAAGGTTAAAGGGCCAGGAAGTGTTGAGGAAGGATTACTTCCAAGTTTAGGATTTTTACACCACCTAGATGTTCCCTATAGACAACCAATTGATTAACTTGCCTGAAATTTAACTAGAAAAAAAGCTAACACGACATCCCTAAATAAGTTCTTTCTTCCTTCCTTCATATTTTTGCTAGACAATGGGTTAAGAGTTACTTGCCCAAGGTCACACAGCTAGGTAATTATTAATGTCTGAGGCCAGATTTGAACTCAGGTCTTCCTCACTCCAGGGCCAGTGTTCTATCCACTGCACTGCCTAGAATTGCCCACTTTCTATAAATTCTTTGAAGTTATTTAAACTCATTTCAGTTTATTCACATTCTTAAGCAGCAGCCTTGGGGGTAATGCCTAGAGTCAGCCTTACAGTCAAGAAGACAATGGGACTATATCAAGGAAATCACTTTGAGTGTCTATTATCTCTCTATTACTTTCAAAGTTCCTCAAGTTTACTAACCATTGTGCAAAAAAAACAACATGGCTTAAATTTATCACTTGCAACTTTAATATGCCAGTAGGAGATTAATGTTTGTTGAATTGAAACCAAATTGGTTTCAATGTACTCCTCTTCCAAATCATCTCTAGGTTAAATAAAATCAGGTACAGACAATCCCAAACATAGGGCATTAGATACACTTCTCCATCAAAAGAGGTAATTGTAAAAAATTTAGCAAGTGTCTGGCACACAATAAGCACCACCTGTCTCTATTTGCAACCTCCATCTATCACTCTACCCTTTGTAAAGCTATACTTACATTTCGATGGAATTGTGTAAAAGACTGGACCATGTAGAATCGATGCATGTACACAATGGCAGTGTTGATGGTCAGTTGAGAGCTAACAGATTTAAGTTAAGTCTAAATGCAGCAGAAAGACGCAGACCAGAGTTCCCACAAAAATTCAACAATCTTCTACTTTCCTCAAAGACCAATAGAGCATAAAAGTAATTCCGTCAACATCAAAAATATAATCTATCCGTTTAATCATACGTCCTGGGGACATACGGAAAATTAAGTTAGAATTATACAATGTGACCCTGGGGGAAAAATTAAAATACCAAAGAAAAATTGTTCTAAAGACCCACAAAGGCACAGCATCAAATGTTGTGATATATTTACTGTATGCTGGGATATTAGAACCTTCCTGACTTCCATGCATTCTTAAGGTCACTTCTCTGATCCCCATTTTCTCTTTTCTAAAATGAAGGGTTTGAATTCAGCGATCTCTAAATTTCTTCTAAGTGATAAATCTAGGACCCTATGATTCAGGTCAATGAGATTTTTTCCTATTGTCTACTGCAAAATTGAAAGTATCACTTTTAATTTTCTATTCCAGTTAATTGTAGTTATATTATTATATTGAGGTTAGAAAGACTTTATACTTTTTCTATCATTCAAAAAGCCTAGCACAATTCTGTGAGATTACTAAGTACTCAAAAATCTATTCAATAAATAAATGTCAAATAGTAGACAAAGTTTTCTATTCTAACACTATAACTCTTGAAATAAGTAAAATTCTCAAAATGTGAGTAATCAAGAATCAGTAGCATGTCAGGACCTCCAAATCTTTACAGCAGCAACATTTATAATATCAAAATCCATGTTTTAAACCTGGGTAATATACTTTTATGTTAGTATTCAAATGTAATTTACTTTGAGTTTTGTTTTTTTGGGGGGAGGGGGTTTGGTTCCTAGCAAGTCATTAAAATATGTGTACATAGTACATGATGTGCATGTAAATAATAGGTGTCTCTTGGTTCTGTAGCAACAGGTAAGCCATTTACCCTCACAGTGCCCCCAGCAACAATAAGATATAGAAGTTACAACTCTTTAAATTACAGAAGAATTGTTGAGGGAGATTCCTCACTTAAGAGTTCCATGGGATTGAAATTCTGTGTACTTTTGATATATAAAAACATCCTTAGGAAATCTCCTGCACCACCAGAATTCAATCCCATCTTTGCTTGTTTATAACAATTTCAACCTAGCTAAACCTTTCAATCAAGCTAACTTTCCCAGTCATTCTATTATCCATTACAAAGAAATAAAATGCTTTTATTGACAATGTTTAGAAGTGGTCAAGTCAGCCAGAAAAGAGGCTCCCCTCTACTTTTCAATATCAATTCTATCAAGAAAAAAAATGACTCAGTACAGAATCTGACAACTAAAGTTTAGTACAAGATCACTTTTCCAGTAAGGAAGGGACCAACCACGAAGAGAATCCTTGCTTTTCCAATCTAAAAAAGTATTTATACTCTCATATATAAATTTGATGTTATTAACCCACCAAAATATAGGATTCAGATTTAGTGACTAGTATAGTTTTTCCCTGTTCTGAATAAAGATATGTACTTAAAACTTAAAGGAAACTTGACCAGGGTTCACCTAGTTAATAAGTGAGGCTGAATTTGAAACCAGTTCTTGACTGCTGGATCAAGCTCTCTATCTGCTGTTAAGGGAAGACAAAGATTTAATTTTTCCCCCCATCCAGACAGCCAGAAACCTAATACAGGTTAAGAGGCTTTAATGTAGATTATCCAGTCCAAATCGATCAGAATCAGTAAACTGAAAGAAAGTTAGCACAGTTAATATTGTTTTAAACCGCACTCAGGGTCCTTATATAAGTAACTGAATGAAGCTATAACATTAATAAAATAGTAAATAAAAGCTTTGAAATCAACAAACGTTTTCTATAATGTGCACCCAGAACTGAACTGAGTTCAAATAAGGTTTATCACCAACTGAGTTAATAGAGGGGTTCTGACCATTTCCAGTGGTGGAAGGAGTAGGCACAATGACAAAATTAGGGGTTAATTCAGGCCATCCCAGTGTTTTTACAGTCAGGTCACTAACCCAAAACACTTGGGTCATAAATTCTAGTCCACCACTCTTAAGCAATTCCTGTTGAACCATTCTACTTCACAACCGTCGGGTCCCCATTCTCCCTGCCTCACCCTTCGACTGGTCTTCACAAAAGGAGGAAGGCGGCTGAAGATCTGGAAACCTTTCTCCCAGCCCCCTTGGGGTAGAAGCGGACCGATTCTCCAAAGCCGAGGCTCGGCCGGTTCAAAAAAAATAAGCTGTTAGGACAAAGGGTAACAGGCAGAGCCGGAAAGAGACACTAGGTCTGGGAACTACACACGCTGGGCTGAGCAGAAGGTCGCCGGCCGGGGAGCGGGAAATGACTACGTTTCACCTCCCCCACGGAAACAGTGTCCTCTCCCCCCCCACGCTGGCATCCTGGGCCGACTGCGCGGTCCCCAAACCCCGAAAACAAAGCAACGCTAGGCCCCGCTCCCAGTCTCCATGTTTCTCCGTCTCTGACCCAACCGAGAGCCCGAGGCCCAGCGGAGCGAACCCGAGGCCTAGGCCGCGGCGCGGCGGGAAGGATACACGTTGAGACGCTGCCCCATGTCCTGCAGCAGATTGGCTGCTTGCTGCCGGCAGTACAGCTCCTTGTCCGGGTCGATGCCGGCGCGACGGGACGGGCTCTTCTCCAACTGTTCCCGGGTGAAGTACCAGCGCTTGGCCGAAGCTCCCTCCATAGTGCTTCACCCAGGCGGTGGCGGCTGCGGCGGCGGCGGCGGCGGCGGCAAGCACGTCCCGGCGTCAGCTGCGCAGCGACGTACATACGCTGCGAGACGGCGGAGCCCGCGATGACGCACATCCGATTCCGTGACCCGAAGGATCCCCCGCGAGGAGGCAGGGGCGGAGCGAGAGGAGGCTACTTCCGCAGAGCGTCCTACCTTGACCCCGGACCAGGGCGGCCACCTCGCGTGGATTGGCTGCCTGCATGGCAAAGGGGCGGGGAGGTGGCGTTTACTGGTCAGGAATCAGGAAATCCCGCCCCAAGTCCCGTCCTCCGCGGGAGAACGGATACGGGGAGGAGGGATGTTTGTGGCGCCCTCGGCCCTTGCTTGGGCAGGGGTGGGGGCGGAGGTTGGAGTCTTTTCTTCTTGGGAATGAGGCGGAAGTGCGGAGAGAGGGAGGGCTCAGGCAAGCTTTACCTTTGGCTTGGAGATTATTAATTATTTTTAGTGGTTCTCCACTACTGTTAACTGCGAGCCCGGGAGGATGACTCATTGGGCTCCCCGACCTTCCCGGGTGTTTTTCCATTAAGGTGCAAAAGGGACGTGGAACGTCGTCCTTTAGAAGAGGCGGGGCGGGGCACGGCCAGGGCCTCCTCTGGGATTGCAGAATTGAGATGAAGAAAGGGGCGATCCAACTCCTCTCAGCCCTTGGGACGGCCACTTGATGGAGTCAGGATTCGAACCCATAGGTGGGTCTCCGGGTCTCAGGCTCATCTTCCCCGGGCGGCCACACACACACACACATATATACATATATGTATATATTATATGTATGTAATATTTATATATATTATATGTGTATATATAAATACATATGTATGTATATGTGACAGGAGGAAAAGTGGCAGAGCTAATAGAGTCCATATATGTGTGTGTGTGTGTGTGTGTGTGTGTGTGTGTGTATGTATGACAGGAAGAAAAGTGGCAGAGCTAGTAGAATCCTGTTTTAAGATGTGAATTTTAGTAATGACGGTACACTGGTATTTGGGGTGAGGCGGATGCCCTCCTAACACAGCTGGGGTAAAGGGATGTGTAGTAGGGGGACAATAGTGAATACTGCTTTTTATAGATGCAGATTTATAATTAAAAATGCCTTCTTCCTAATCTGGAAATATTTATTTTCCAATGCCAAAAGGAATGTTTCACCATGATTTTGGAAGGGTGAAGTTTGCAGTTCACAAGCTTGACCAGAGGTTCCCGAAAAAAAAGCCTCTCCACAGTCTGTCACTTAAAATGATTTAAGAATAGAACCAAAAAATATTTAGGCACTTCATCGATTATCAAAAACAGGCAAGCAGAATGACTTCTTTGGAAAGGAAAAAATCAGGGGAGGTGTGCCAACCAGAATCAGAGCTGACTGCTAAATGTTCAGTGTGAGCATTTATACCTCAAGAAATCAGCAAAATCATAAATGGAGTCTGATTTATTGTTTTATTTACTGTCTAGACTTAATGGGGTGGCAAAAGTGCAGAATAAATGTGAAGGAGTGTCATTTCATTTTTTTCCCCCAGTCTGGTGATTAAATATTTATCTTTCCTCATATCCTATTCATTTGTCACAATTAGGAATACTGAATCAGAGACTTGGTCAAGAATACCTGGTGATTCATCTCCATTCTATTCAGAAAGTACCTTCATCCACTTCCAATCCTTAGTTGGAATGGTCATTGTCAATGTCCTTGAAGACTTAGGAAGCAAAAATTTTTGGAAGAGCATAGGATTTCTCTGGACCCTAGACAATTCAATGAGGAGAGAAGTCTAGTTCAATTTCGTCATTTTGTAGTTGAGACACAGCAGATTAAATAATTTGCCCAAGGCCACCAAGGTAGTATTAGAAGAAAGGTTTAAAAGAGGTGCTCTGACATGAGTCCGTCCTCCTTTTCATTTTACCATACTGCTTTATTGTCCTACAGAAATCAAGAAGAATGGGTTATATGCAAAATATTTAGTATTTAGATTAGGATGAGAGTCCTCAGCTTCTTCACCTTTGGATGTAAATTTTAAAATATTTAGACATTGGGACTAGATGGTTTTTAAGGTCCCTCTTTTTGAGTAGAGATGTCAAGTTGGATTCCCAACTGAGACCTGAATCATATTAAAATGTAATTTGCAATTATGTAACAAAATAATATAACAAAAATATAATAGAACATAGATAATGTTTTCTAAGACGATATGTCACCTGCAAGGATCTTATGTACAATTTAGTGACCTGGCTTCTATTTGAGTTTGGCACCATTTTTAAGAATATGGGGGGAGGGAGCCAAGATAGTGGTGTAAAGGCAGGAATTCCCAGTAACTCGTTCCCCAAAACACTCCAAAAGCCATCAAACTATGACTCTAGTCAAAATTTAGAGGGCCAGAACCCACAGAAAGACTGAGTGATATACTTTACCAGTCCAAGACAACTTAGAAGTTTCGGGGGAAAAGTGTTTCATCAGGACCAGGGATTGGAAAAAGCTGCAAGCTGCAGTGCAGTAGACAGCCAGGCCAGGAGCCTAGATCCCTGGGTCCATGGCAGAGGGGGTGGTTTCCAGACCTCTTGGCCCAGGGATCAATGGGAACAACTTGAGGGGGTGGTGAGAAACTCTGCTACACCAGAGTGCCTCAGAGCAGCCCTGCAGTGAGAACTAGCAGTGGGAATCAGGGAAGCCAGCCTGCACCTCCAGAGCAGAGCCCACAGTAAGGGGGTCAAGGAAGACTGCAGAGGTGTCTCTGCTCTCCCTGAGGCAGACTAAGCTGTTTGGCCACATCCAAAACCAGGTTACAGGTTGGACTCCCATACCACCACAGCTGAACAGAGACTCTCCTCACAGCTCCAAGGCAGAGGGGAGAGCCTGTGGTCATCCACATGCCAAAGCACAGGCAACAGAGCAGTCAGAGCCTCTCATAAGACTTTGGAGGAATTAAGGTTCACAAGGGTTGTCTCAAAATCCCTCCAAAGCCTTGGAAGTGCAGTAATCAGGCTGAGGAAATGAGCAAACAAAAGAAAAAGAACTGACCATAAAAAATTATTTTGGTCCCATGGAAGATTCAGAAGCTGACAAAATTGAAGCTTCTGTACCTAAAACCTCCAAGAGAAATAGAAAGTGGGCTCAGGCTATGGATGAGCTCAAAAAAAAACTTTGAAAAGCAATTAAGGGGGCAGCTAGGTGGCGTAGTATATAAAGCATTGGCCCTGGAGTCAGGAGTACCTGGGTTCAAATCCTGTCTCAGACATTTAATAATTACCTAGCTGTGTGGCCTTGGGCAAGCCACTTAACCCCATTTGCTTTGCTAAAACCTAAAAAAAAAAATTAAGGGAGGTACAGAAAAAATTGGAAGGAGAAATGAGAGCAATCTAGAAAAATCATGAAAACCAAATCAGCAGCTTGGTGAAAGAAATACAAAAAAAAAATACTGAAGAAAATATGTTAAAAACCAGTTTAGGCCAAATGGAAAAGGCAACACAAAAGGTAAATGAGAAGAATGCCTTAAAAACAGAATTAGCCAGTTGGAAAAGAAGATTAAAAAAAACTCTGAAGAAAATAATGAAATAAAATCCTTCAAATGCAGAATGGAACTAAAGGAAGCTGATGACTTTTTCAAGAAATCAAGAAGAAATAAAACTATTCAAAACAAACCCCCCAAAATAGAAGAAAATGTGAAATATCTCATTGGAAAAACAACCTACCTTAACAGATCTAGGAGAGATAATTTAAAAATTATTGGGCTACCTGAAACTCATGACCAGGAAAAGAGCCTAGACTTCATTTTTCAAGAAATAGTACAGCAAAATTGTCCTGAGATCCTAGAAGCAGAGAGTAAAATAGAAATTGAAGGAATTCACCAATCACCTGAAAGAGATCCTAAAAGAAAAATTTCCAGGAATATTACAGCCAAATTCCAAAACTCCCAAGTCAAGGAGAAAATACTAAAAGCTACCAAGACAATCAATTCAACTACTGTGGCTCAGGATTACACAGGATCTGGCGGCATCTACCTTAAGGGCTCATAGGGCTTGGAATATGATATTCCAGAAGGCAAAAGATCTTGATTTACAACTGAGAATCAACTACCCAGCAAAACTGAACATCTTTCAGGGGAAAAGATGGACTTTCAATGAAATGGGACTTTCAAACTTTCCTATTGAAACAACCAGAGCTGAGTAGAAAGTTTGATCTCTAAGTACAGGACTCAGGTAAACAAACTTAATGAAGTTGAAGTGTTTGTATTCCTGCATGGGAAGAAGATACTGATAACTCATTTGGACTTTCTCATGAGAGTAGTTAGAAGGAGCATATATAGACAAGGCACAGGAAGGAACTGAATATAATGGTATAATATAGTAAAAAGATGGAGTCAATGGGTGATAAAGTACTGGGAAAAAGAGAAAGGAGAGGAAGAAGGGGCTAAGACATTTCACATAAAAGTGTCAAGAAAAAGCTTTTACAATAGAGTGGAATGGGGGAAGGCAAGGGGAAATGAGTGAGCCTTTATTCTTATCAGAAATACCTCAGAGAGGAAATAACAAACACACTTAATAGGGTATGTAAATCTATCCTACCCTAGAGAAAAATGAGAAGAAATGGATGAGATAAGGGGAAATGGGGGGAGGGGATAAGGGGAGAGGGAAGATCATGGGAGAGGGTACATCACACTTTTGAATAGGGACAGGATAAATGGAGAGAGAATAGAATAAATGAGGGTGGGAAAGAATAGGATGGAGGGAAATACAGCTAGTAATTGCATCTGTGGGAAAAATATTGAAGCAACTTCTTTGGTGGAGTTATTATAAAGAAGGAACTCATCCCAGAGACAGCCATTGGAATCTTAACACAGACTGAGGTACATTTTTTTCTCTTTCACTATTCTTGAGGTTTCTCAGTTTTTTTGGGGGGGGGGTTATGTTTACTCTCACAACAAGGTTATTGTAATACTATAAAATAAATCAAAAAAGAATATATGCTCAGAAATTCCAGAGGAACATGAAAAGCTTAAATATAATAAGGAAATATTTCTTTGAAGTTAGTAAAAATTGGGGAAATAGTTGGCATAGTGATTCTATAAAGGAAAAGAACTGGAGTGATTTAGGCTGAATTTATAACAGCTCATTCATTTTCCTGCTCAGACACATCACTGTTATTACTCATAATAAAACCTACTTCTCTTGCCTCATTCAAGGCATTTTAAAGCTTTTCCCCCCCTACTATTCATTTTCATAGCTAAAATCTGCTGCCTTTCCCTGTCGCCACCTTGCAAAATGCTTAAGGTACTTAATTATGCATGAAGCCTTTCCATTCCCCTTAATGCTAGTGCCTTCACATAATGTTATGTCCAGTTTTTCTTCTTTATATCTGCTTATACATGGTTGCTTGCATGTTGTCTCAGTTTGCAAGTTGGAGGATAAGGAATTTTTTTTTTGCCTTTATTTGGCAGGAAACAGGTGCTTAATAAATGCTTATTAACTTAAGAGTAGTTATTTAGCAGCAAGTATTTGTTTCACCCTTCCCTCAAGGATCTTTTATTCTGTAAGAAAAACATGTACACATAAAATAGATACATAATATATATCAATAGTAGGTTATTTTTGGACAGAGACACCAACAACTGAGAGTATCAGAAAAGACTATGGAAGGGAGGTGGTATTTAAATTGAACTATGAATAGTCAGAGATTTCAGAAGGCAGAATGGAGAGTGCATTCCAATCATGGGAAACAACCTGTATGACATCACAGGGAATGGAAATTGAATATGAGGTCAAAGCAAGAGGCTTGCAGAATGAATGGAAAGGGCATTGTTTCCTGTGTCAAGCACTGTATGAGCATTAAGAATACTATTAAAAATCAAGATAATTTTGCTCTCAAGGAGCTCATTCAGTTATTGGATGAGATAACACATAATATAGGGATCAACTTTAAGGAAAGAGGAGAGGTTCAGAAGTCCTAAGGATACAACAGATGGCAAGTTACTGACAAGGCCTCCATCTTATTGGAAGGATTCCAACCAACCATGACCACTGTGCAGATTAGGCAACCTCAATGATTTTGGACCATCTTTGGAAGTAGACAGTGGGTTAAATGGAACCCTCCAGCCGTGGTAGAGATAGGGCTGGTGGTCAATGTTCAGCCAAGAAGAGGGACAGGAAAGGGAACATGGCTAAAGTACATAAGAGAAAGTAACATGTATAAGCTTAGAAAAATAGGCAAGTCTGAAAGTCTAAATTTCTTTTTTTTTTTTTAGGTTTTTGTAAGGCAATGGGGTTAAATGGCTTGCCCAAGGCCACACAGCTAGGTATTTATTAAATGTCTGAGGCCAGACTTGAACTCAGGTACTCCTGACTCCGGGGTCAGTGCTCTATCCACTGCGCCACCTAGCCACCCCTGAAAGTCTAAATTTCAAAGATTTTCCAATCATTAAGACAATGGAAAGCCACTGAAGCTTACTGAGCAGGGAAGTGACATGACCTGATTTATGCTTTAGGAATATTACATATTATCATGTATAGTGAATAGATGGGAAAAAAAGAGATTTGAGGAAAGGAAGAGATTGGGAGACTGAGAAATAGGTTATTGCATATGTGAGAAGTAGTGAAAACCTAAACTAGGGTTATAGCCATGTGAATGGAGAAGGGAATAACTCCAAGAAATGTTGAAATGGTAGAATCAACTAGACTTGACAACTAAATAGATAAGGGAGGGTGAGTGATGGAAATTGAGGAGCTGAAGATCAATCAGTCAACAAATTCTAGGCTAGTCTAAGAGGTAGGATATAGGTAATACTGGGAAAATGAAAAAATGGTGGTGCCCTTGTCAGAAATAGAGAAGTAAGGAAGAAGTTTGGGTTTTAGGTGGAAAAAATGGATTCTGATTTAGGCATGTTGAATTTGAGATGCATATTGGGCAGTCATTTAGAAATAACTAATAAGCAATTGCCATATATGGGACTGAAGCTCAAGAGAAACACATATCTAAGAATTCTTTGCTCAGAGATAATATTGAATGCAGGTAAACTGGTAAGATCACTGATAAGTGCATAGAAAGAGAAAATGAGGACCCAGAATAGAGACTTATAGTAACTCACTTGGGGCTCAAACATTAATAAAGCAATGGGGCAGCTAAGAGGAGAGCCAACACACAGCAATACTATGGGAACCCAGAGAGTAGAGAGTATATACTACATTGTCAGTAACAACAAAAGGTCCTGGATGAGGATTTAGAAGAAACCCTTTTATTTGGCATCTTTATATTTGTGTGTATATATGTATGTGTTCTCTTGGGAACGAAGCTGAGCAATGTAAGGATAACCTGCCCCCCACCTAAATAGCAGCAGGTAGGTAAAGTATCATTACCATCATTTTACCAATGATGAAAACTGAGGTCCAGGGAAGTCAAGACTTGTATAAGATACCTCAGCTGACAATTATCTTCAGGATTTTTGAGCCCAGATCTCCTAGCTGAGGATATCTGAATTTTCATATCTTATAGGGTTAAAGTGTCCCAAAGTAACACAATAGGGATCTTTGCCTAAGCCATGCCACACAGTTGGCCTTACAATCTGGTTGAATTTCTCTATTTTCCATTCTAGTCAAGTCATTTTATCTTTCCAACATGAGACTTGCTAATTCTGGTTTGTCTTTGCACATTACTACTCTATTCCTCCTCTTCTTTACACTGATGTCCATAACCTTTAAAATTCAACTCAAAACATTTTATAAGAAGTCTTCCTAGACTGACTGTACTCCCTTGCATTTACTGAACTTCATTTTGTACATGTTGACATATTAATTGGTATTTGCTCCCAAAATACATATGTATATTTGCCAAATTAGGATCATAAACTCCCAGAAGAAAATAGAATTTCTGATTCTTTTATATCTTTCTCAAAGTGTCAGTGTCAAGTTCTTCACTCAATGGATATTCAGATTCTTGTAATTATAGGGGAAGAATGGAATTTACTGAAGAGTTTTTGAGCAAGTCATTTTAAATTTGGAAGGAATAAGATGAGAATTCAGGACAAATAGCTATTATTAATAACTCCCAATAACAAGGCCTCAGTGGTATAAAAGTGATTCTACACAGTGTGAAATGGAAATTTTTCAAGGAGTGCATTTCAAGCTGGAAAGGCTTTGAGTTCACACCCAACACAGCATGTCCAACCAGTCGATGACCCATGAAACCGACAAAAAAAAACACAACAAAAAGGCCCTCAGTCCTCTTGACTTCTTTATATGTTCTGTCCATATAATCACAACTTAACTCAGGTCCTCTATCATCTTTTGTCTGAACCATTGCAAAAGACTCTCACTTAAGTCTCAAGTCTCTTCCCAGTCTAACTCATTCTCCATTCTGCTTTCAAGGTAATATTTTCTTTCTTTCCTTCCTTCCTTCCTTCCTTCCTTCCTTCCTTCCTTCTTTCTTTCTTTCTTTCTTTCTTTCTTTCTTTCTTTCTTGTAAGGCAATGGGGTTAAGTGGCTTGCCCAAGGCCACACAGCTAGGTAATTATTAAGTGTCTGAGGTCGGATTTGAACCCAGGTACTCCTGACTCCAATGCCTGTGCTCTATTCACTGCGCCACCTAGCTGCCCCCAAAGGTAATATTTTCAGAGTTTATTCCAACCATATCATCTCCTCTCTCCCACTTCTTCCTTCTCAGTGAGCTCCACTGGATCTCTGTTTACCTCTAGGATCTAATATAAACTTCATTTTTTGGCATTTAAAGCATCTCTTTGGGCCTCTTCCTACCTTTCTAAGTTTTCTTATGCTGCCCTGTTTGTTGTTCCTTCAAGGTGATGCTCCATCTCCTATCTCTGCCTTTACACTCAATGTCCCCTAAGTCTGATGAACCTCGGCCTCTTAGTTTTAAGACTAAGTTTGGGGGGGCGGCTAGGTGGCATAGTGGATAAAAGGACCGGCCTTGGAGTCAGGAGTACCTGAGTTCAAATCCGACCTCAGACACTTAATAATTACCTAGCTGTGTGGCCTTGGGCAAGCCACTTAACCCCATTTGCCTTGCAAAAAAAAAAAAAGTTCACAATCTAAGGAAAACTGAAGGAAAGAACTTATTGTGCAATTTTTAATTTTAGCCACCAAGAAGCAAGATATTACCATCCTAGGATCCTTTTCAGTTCCACCTCTCCCTGGCTATTCATGAGACCAGAACTGTCCTTCATCTTCCCAGGGCTTGGGACTTTATTTCATTTTTTGAGAATCAGTACACTTTTAAGAGTCCCATAACACTTTGTACTCATTTTGCAGACTTATTCTAGCCTACCTTTTATTACAATTAATTGTGAACTTAGAACCTCTCATAAGATATTAAAGATTCTTGGAAGGCATGGCCTGGGACTTTTTCAATTTTATAGAGTGCCTTGCATATATCTGGCATTTGGTTACTTGTATACTTCAAAGATCTGTAATGTCTTTTCTATGTGTGTTTTCACAGGAGTTTTCAACTCCTAATTGTGGTTCCTTATAATCTTCAGTAATTCTATAGTAAAAGAAAAAAATATGATTTTTTAGACATTCTGCTGATGAACTTTATTTGGTTGTCTTGTCCTCAGATATATTGTGCATCACTGGGACTTTCAGTTTAAAGTGTGTGAAGTACCTGACAAACACTAACTCATTGGATCCCTTCTAATAGATAGAATGGAATAAAAACTACCACTGAGGAACCCAAGGCTTAGAGAGATTAGTGATACATCCATAATCACACAGTTACTGAATATCAGGTACAAGATCTAAACCCAAGTTTTCCTGACCCTGGGATTAAAATTCTAAATATCATGCCATGTTGGGCGGCTAGGTGGCGTAGTGGATAAAGCACCGTACTTGGAGTCAGGAGTACCTGGGTTCAAATCCAGTCTCAGAGACTTAATAATTACCTAGTGGCCTTGGGCAAGCCACTTAACCCCATTTGCCTTGCAAAAACCTAAAAAAAAAAAACTCATGCCATGTTACCTCTCAAGATCATATCTCAGGGTGGCAGCTAGGTGACTCTGTGGATAAAGTACTGACCTTGAAGTCAGGACTACCAGAATTCAAATTGGACCTCAGACACTTAATAATTTTTTTTTTAGGTTTTTGCAAGGCAAACGGGGTTAAGTTGCTTCCCCAAGACCACACAGCTAGGTAATTATTAAGTGTCTGAGGCCGGATTTGAACCCAGGTACTCCTGACTTCAGGGCCGGTGCTTTATCCACTATGCCACCTAGCCACCCCTTAGACACTTAATAATTAACTAGCTGTGTGACCTGGGGCTAGTCACTTTTTTTTCTTTTGGTTTTTGCAAGGCAATGGGATTAAGTGACTTGCCCTAGGTCACACAGCCAGGTAATTATTGAGTGTCTGAAGCTTCATTTGAACTCGGGTCCTCCTGACTCCAGGGCTGGTGCTGTATCTACTATACCACCTAGCTGCCCCAGGGCTAGTCACTCTTAACCCTACTGCCTTAAATAAATTTTTTTACAAAAGATCATATCTCTGACATCACCTTTAGTTCCCTGTCACCTGTAAATTGAATGAATCTATGATATCCTCTTTGTATTCTCCAGACTACAATTTAATCATTTAAAGGAAGAGGGAAAGAACCAATATAAGTGACACATTGTGTTCAAAGACATTCTGGGGCTTCCAGTATGAATGGTTATGGACAAAGGGGAAAAGATATAGAGATTAAATTCCCCTCCTCTCCAAGCCAGTTTACTAAATTGTATCTTCAGTGACTTTTTTTTTTTTTTTAGGTTTTTGCAAGGCATATATGGGGCTAAGTGGCTTACCTAAGGCCACACAGCTAGGTAATTATGAAGTATCTGAGACCGGATTTGAACCCAGGTACTCCTGACTCCAGGGCCAGTGCTTTATCTACTGCACCACCTAGCTGCCCCTTCAGTGACTTTCAAATCCTCTCCTCTTTGGTCAGGATTGGTCATCACCCAGGTCATCACCATAGTAACTAAAAACAGAACCCAGAGTTTCAGACTTGCCAGTCTTCACATCTAGTAAGGGAAGAGTTGGGATGGCATTCTTTGGCTTAACCCAGTTGGGCTATCAGGATCCCTTTCTGAGCAAAAAGAAAGTCTGGGTGAAGAGAGAAGAAAAGGGAGAAGAGAGAGGTAAGAGGAAGGCAGACAAGGAGAGAAGAAATCAGGGAGGGGAAAAAGGTTGATGGCCACGGGGAAAAAAAATTATCATAGGTCTACAGGAGGTATATTATATTATATCAGGAGTTGGCTGACATCACTTGAAAATGACATTTGCCTTTAATTTTTCCGTACTGAACTAAGAATATGTTAACTAGTATGGTAAAACAGTAAAACACTAGTCTTGAATTGAATTCAGGTGGAGATTTTTTTTTCCCAAGGCAGCAGGGTTAAAGTGACTTCTTCAAGGTCACACAGCTAGGTAATTATTAAGTGTCTGAGTCCGGATTTGAAACTCAGGTACTCCTGACTCCAGGACTGGTGCTTTATCCACTGCGCCACCTAGCTGCTCCTCAAGTGGAGATTTTAACACTTTATTTGCCTCCCGAATTCTCTGAATTTTAGTTTCTTCAACTGCAAAAATGAGAATATTCTTGCAATAGTTATCTCATAGGGTTGTTGTGATAGCTTTTGTGGAACTCAAAGTCTTTAGAAATATAATCTATTATGAGTATAATAATCTCATTTGTAACTTCCATTCCTTAATAGGATAAGCAAATGAGATCCCTTGGTTAATCCTTCAATTTTAATTCCTTCCCCCAGAGACATTTGAGAAATGAAGTTATCCTGGGGTTCCTAGTCTGGAACATTGCTTAATCTTCATGTAAAATGAAATCTCTGGATGATGTCCAAGGGAACAAGAGAAGACTAAATTAACTGTGTCCTAGAAGTACCCAGAACTTGTCTAGAAGTATTGCTATGGGGTAGCTAGGTGGCGCAGTGGATAGAGCACTGGCCTGGAGTCAGGAATACCTGAGTTCAAGTCTGACCTCAGACACTTAATAATTATCTAGCTGTGTGGCCTTGGGCAAACCACTTAACCCTATTTCCCTTGCCAAAACCTATTTTAAAAAAGCAGAATTATTGCTATAGTGGCTAGTATAGTGGCTCAGGTTCCTTCCCAGACCATCTTATCTACTCTGCTATTAACCACTTATCCCAATTCAAAAATTGCAACTGAGATTTACAGGTTAGAACCAAGGTATTACTCCTGTTCCCAGAGTGGAGAGGGAGAATAAAGCAGTTTAAAGAGCATATCCCCCTCTTGTTCCTTCTTACTTCTTGAAGGAGGAGCTTCCAATCTTAAGGATGATGTCTTGATTTGCATGAGAATTGGATATGAGTGAGACAGAACTGTACCAGGTCCTCAGTCTCACTCTCTTCTCTAAAGTAATTGAAATGCAGTGGCAAGACAAAGGTCATGAAAGCTGGTGATGGTCCAGTGACCTTAGCCATTCTAAATTAAAGTCTTTCCCAGGTCTCAGTATGTCTGAGGCCAGGACATTCAATAACTGAGGGTTGGATAAGGGTTAAGGCAAAAGATGATTCAATTTACCAATATAAAAATATCAGTCTTGGCAGGAAACACACTCAGTTTCTGTCAAGAGCAGAAAACAATTCCCATTTTTACTCATTGTAAAATCATCAAAACCTAAACAATGAGCCACAGAGGCTTGAATTGGAGCTATTTTGGCCATTCAATGAAAGCCAGAATTATTTGGGTTTTAAATCCCAATTAGGTCCATTTAAAACAATAGGATTTTTTAAAGCCTGTCTTTTCAGACCTATTTTCAAGAACTCAAAAATGAAAACCATGCAGGACAGAAAGTAAATTATTCTAGCTTGAAAAAAATTTAGGAGTAGAAATAGTCTCTAACTAATGGTCAAATTGGCAAGACTGGGTCCTCAGAAGGCAGTGACTACTACTATTAGATAAGGCTCAGATAATGATGAAGACAGTTAATACAAAATGTTCTCCTAAGAACTTGTTTCACTCCTCACAAATATAGCTTCCATGAAGAAGTAAACTTAAACTTAGAACTTAGACTGTAATGAGATACACATTTAAGGAATATGTGTTACAAGGTTTAACTCACAACACATACTCTGGAAGGCCTTCTCTCTGTGTAGACTTTATGAAGATCCCTTGTAGTCAGTCCTTTTTTTTATCCTTCTTTCTTAAAGAGGACCAATGGCATCATGAGATGATAGTCCTCAATACACATACACACACACACACAAATACATGCATAAAACCCTTGGTCCCCTTGATTATTGAGGGTCATAAACCTAGAAGTCAACACTGGTTCTTGATATTTAAAATGTATTCCCTTTATACTACCCAAATCCTAGGAAAGGAGACTTAATTCCTTCATTTGACAATGTCTTTAAGAGGGGGTAATTCTCTTCCAGATGTTTCGCCCCTATCTAAAACCACATATATTCCCCAAGGACTAGACTCTTACTTTACTATTTGGAAGGAGCTGTAGGAAAGAAAGACACCTCTAGCATATGATGATTAGCCTTTGTCCAAAACAGCTTAAACCCTGTAAAGTCATAATGGGGTAAGATTTGAGAATCTTGTGGATTAGGATTTTCCCAGGATCAGAATGAGGACCAATGGATCTTAAAGATGAAAGAATCAAAGATGATGAGTAGAAGATTCAGAGAGAATTTGGATCAATGTACAAAATGGAAACAAAGTAAAGACTGACAGATTGCTTTCCATGGTGGGGGCTAGGGCGAGGGAAGTAAGATTGAGGGGAAAATTGTAAAACTCAAATAATATCTTTTTTTTTAGTTTTTTTTTGTTTTGTTTTGTTTTGCAAGGCAAATAGGGTTAAGTGGCCACACAGCTACATAATTATTAAGTGTCTGAGACCGGATTTGAACGCAGGTACTCCTGACTCCAAGGGCCAGTGCTTTATCCACGGTGCCACCTAGCTTCCCCAAATAATACCTTTAATAAAAAAAAAAAAAAAAGAAGATTCAGAGAGGGAAATTTCAATAAGATTGCCCCCAAATAGAGCAAGACATCCCTGAGTTTGTGATTTTTTTCTATGCTGGAAGTTCACGTACAAGCTGGATAATCACTTGCTGGAGATGCTGTAGATGGGACATAGAAGGGGATTAGGGGCAGCTAGGTGGCAAGTGGATAAAGCACCGGCCCTGGAGTCAGGGGTACCTGGGTTCAAATCCGGTCTCAGACACTTAATAATTACCTAGCTGTGTGGCCTTGGGCAAGCCACTTAACCCTGTTTGCCTTGCAAAAACCTAAAAAAAAAAAGGGGGGGAGAGGATTGAAATATCTAAAATCCTTTCTGATTCAGATTTGATTTTTAGAAAACAGAATTAAATTGAAAGTACAGACACCTGGGTTCTATTCCCAACTCTGCCAGAAATCAATTTAATAACTTGGGAAAGTTGCTTAGTTTCTATGGGCTTCATTTCAAAGAGATGGAGTTAGGGAATAGTATAGAATTAATAAGGCTCTTCTAGGTCATATATTCTTTGAATCACTCAGCTACTGAATGTCTTTCATCAAGTGAGTAACATGATTAACTGTGGATACCTTTTCTCATTGGCAGTAATTTTATGTGAATAATGATGTGGTGCGGCTAGGTGGCATAGTGGATAAAGCACTGGCCTTGGAGTCAGGAGTACCTGGGTTCAAATCCGGTCTCAGACACTTAATAATTATCTAGCTGTGTGGCCTTGGGCAAGCCACTTAACCCCATTTGCCTTGCAAAAACGTAAAAAAAAATAATGATATGAAGGATATAATGGAGGAAGGCAACCAACCAAAATTCTATTGTCAAAAATCCAGGTGGTTGAGGGCACCTAGGTGGCACAGTGGATAGAGCACCAGCCCTGGAATCAGGAAGACCTGAGTTCAAATTTGATCCCAGATAATTAATAATTACCTAGCTGTGGGACATTGGGAAAGTCATGTAACCCCATTGCCTTGCCCTCTTCTCCCCCAAAAAACAGATTGAAGTGGTTGGTAATAGTGGTAGATAATGCAGGAAGGGATCAAATGACAAAAATATTCTAGATGTAGAATGGCAAGCTTGTCAACTGAATGAAATTGGAGAGTGAAGATGAAGGAATTAAAGATGATACCAAAACTTTGAACCTAGGTGACAGAATATGGTACTATTATTAATAGAAACAGAGAGATCAGAAAGGGGAATCCGATTAGAGGAGAAAGATGATGAATTAGGTTTCTATCTACTGAGAGGACCTGAGGAACTCTGAAGCATCCTCTCTCTCTCCATTTACAGTTTTATTCATTGAACATTCTCTGCCCATTTCCACATGATTTTCCTTCAAACCTTTATGAACATGGGGCAATTCAAATGTCAATTCAATGTTTATTTAAAAGCATTGGACTAGTTGCTAAAAGATGTACAAAAGGAAGTTGAGGCCCTTGCCCTCAAGAAGTTTAATTTGAATGGAAAAATGTCTAATTCTAATCTTGAGTGAAAGAAAAATAATCAGATTACTTACATCCACCCAGGGCCCAATTTTTATACATCCATATGAGCATATGTGCTTTTCTGTATGTATATGTATACATATATAAATATACATTCATAAGCAAAATCTAGTTGAAAGGAACATCAAAGGCAACCTTGAAAGGAGAAAGAAATGACAAAATACCTGAGAAGTATTTAAGGGGGCACTGGGCTAGCCCCAACTACTTGTTTATGTGTATGTAGGGATGGGGCATTTTACTGGTCAGTTGTGACTGAGTCTCAGCAATCTAGCAGCAGCAACAGAATGGGGCCAACTCAAAAAGTTGAAGGGGGTAATAGGGAAAGAAAGCAGATTCATGATTAGGTCCTCACCACAAAAATGGATACCTAACCTCATTGGCATAGACATATTGTGTTGCTTAACATCTATTTACAGAATCTATATGATGAGCTGCCTTATAGCTGGATTCACATGAGCTATGAAGCCTAATCCATAAAGCAAAGAATAATCTCCAAAGAACAGAAATGTATAATAGAGGCTAAAAAAAAAGTGAGGAGAGGCGAAGAGAAGTACTTAGTTTCCATCAAGTAGTTCAAATCAACCAGCCTGGATGAATTACATTCAGGATGATAAAAGAACATGTAGATGTGATTGATGTGACAAATATGTAGATTGTCAATGATTTTTCAGATTTGGTGCAATTAAAAGAGAAATATAGCAAGATTGGAGGTGGGCAAACATTGTCTCAAATTTCAAAAAAGGGAATCAAACTAGGTAGTTCAAACCAGTGACAACAACCCAGAATCCACATGGATTTAAGAAATGCCCTATAAAGCACCGGCCTTGGAGTCAGGAGTACCAGGGTTCAAATCTGGTCTCAGACACTTAATAATTACCTAGCTGTGTGGCCTTGGGCAAGCCACTTAACCCCATTTGCCTTGCAAATACCTAAAAAAGAAAAAAAATAGTTTAAGAAATGCCCTGCCAAATCTTGGTTTTGACAGGGCTACTAAACAAGTAGATGGGAAAATGCTATTGGTAGAATGTTTGAATTTCAGTAAGTCATTAGAAAAGTCTCTAATAATGTCTTTATGGGGTAGGGCGGAGTCAAGATGACAGCATGAAGGCAGAATTTCCTGGGAACCCCTTCCCCCAAAAAACCTCCAAAAGCTGCCAAATTATGACTCCAGCCAAAATTTAGAGGGGCAGAACCCACAGAAAGACTGAGTGATACATTTTCCCAGTCCAAGACAACTTAGAAGTTACAAAGGAGAGGTCACCAGGACGGGGAAGTGGAATAAAACCCCAGCCGCAGCACAACCCAGCCCAGCCAGCCCAGGAATCATCCAGAACAACTTGAAGGAGTGGTGAGAGAACTGCTACACCAGAATGAGTGTGGAGTGAGGAGCACTGGCTGCAGAACCTGCAGCAAGAATCAGGAGAAACCAGCCTGCACCTCCAGAGCACACCCCACAGATGGTAAATGGGTCAAGGGAGACTGCAGAAATCTCTTTGCTCTCTCTGGGGCAGGACTCTGCTATTTGCCCACACTCAGATCCAAGTTGCAGTTTGACTTTTTATACTAAGATAGCAGGGATCCTCCTCATAGCTCCAAGGCAGAAGGGAACACCTGTGGCCATCTACATATCAAAGCACAGGCAAGAGAGCATAAGACCTTGGAGGAATAAAGGTCCCAATGGGGTGTCCTCAAAAACCCCCCAAAGACTTGGAGGTGCTGTAAATTAGTCTTCAGCTGAGGAAATGAGTAAACAACAGAAAAAGAAAAATCTGACCATAGAAAATTACTTTAGTCCCATGGAAGATCAAAACATACACTCAGATGATGACAAAATTGAAGCTTCTATATCGAAAACCTCCAAGAGAAATAGAAAATGGGTTCAGACTATGGATGAGCTCAAAAAAGACTTTGAAAAGCAATTAAGGGAGGTGGAGGAAAATTGGGAGTAGAAATGAGAGCGATGTAGAAAAATCATGAAAACCAAATCAGCAGCTTAGTGAAAGAAATAGAAAAAAATACTGAAGAAAATAATGTTAAAAAAACAAGTTAAATAATGTTAAAACCAGCCAAATAGAAAAAGCAAAACAAAAGGCAAATGAGAAGAATGCCTTAAAAAGCAGAATTGGGGGCAGCCAGGTGGCACCTGGAGTCAGGAGTACCTGAGTTCAAATCCAGCCTCAGACACTTAATAATTACCTAGCTGTGTGGCTTTGGGCAAGCTGCTTAGCCCCATTTGCCTTGCAAAAACCTAAACAAAAAAAAAAAAAAGCAGAATTGGACAACTGGAAAAGGAGATAAAAAAGCTCTCTGAAGAAAATAACTCCTTCAAATGCAGAATGGAACTAAAGGAAGCTGTGACTTTTCAAGAAATCAGGAAGAAATAAAACTCTTCCACAAAAGCCAAAAATTATTAGAAAATGTTAAATATCTCAATGGAAAAACAATGGACCTTGAAAATAGATCCAGAAGAAATAATTTAAAAATTATTGGGCTACTTGAAACTCATGACCAGGAAAAAAGCCTAGACTTCGTTTTTCAAGAAATAATACAGCAAAATTGCTCTGAGATTCTAGAAGCAGAGGGTAAAATAGAAATTGAAGGAATTCACCAATCACCTCCTGAAAGAGATCCCAAAAGAAAAACTTCCAGGAATATTATAGTCAAATTCCAAAACTCCCAAATCAAAGAGAGAATTCTAAAAGCTGCCAGAAACAAACAATTCAACTACCATGGCTCCACAGTAAGGATTACACAGGATCTGGCAGCATCTACATTAAGGGCTCACAGGGATTGTAATATGTTATTCCAGAAGGCAGATCTTGGATTACAACCAAGAATCAACTACCCAGTAAAACTGAACATCCTCTTTCAGGGGAAAAGATGAACTTTCAATGAAATGGGACTTTCAAACTTTCCTATTGAAACAACCATAACTGAACAAAAAGTTTGATCTTTAAGAACAGAACTTTGGTGAACCATAGAGGGGTGGATGAGAAGAACTAACTATGAGGAACTTAATGATGTTGAACTGTTTGTATTCCTGCATGGGAAGAAGATATTGGTAACTTGTATGAATTTCCTCATTTGTGAGAGCTGTTAGAAGGAGCATATATATCCAGGACATAGGAACAAGAGGAATATAATGGTATAATATAGTAAAAAGATGGGAGTTAAGGGAAGTACTAGGAGGAAGAGAAAGGAGATAAAGGAGCTAAGAAATTTCATGTAAGAGTCAAGAAAAAGCTTTTTCAATGGAGTGGAATGGGGGAAGGCAAGGGGTAATGAGTGAGCCTTCATTCTCATCAGAAATGGCTCAGAGAGGAAATAACATACACACTTAATAAGGTATAGAAATCTACCTTACTACCTTATTGAAGTAACTTCTCTGGTGGACTTATGATAAAGGCAACTTGCTCCAGAGACAGTCATTGGAATCTGAACACAGACTGACATACATATTTTTTCTCTCTCTCTCACCATTCTTGAGGTTTCTCATCATCTTGGGGGGGGGTTATGTTTACTCTTATAACAAAATTATTGTAATAATATAAATAAATCAAAATCATTCTTAATAATTCTTTTTTAAGTTTTTGCAAGGCAATGGGGTTAAGTGGCTTGCCCAAGGCCACACAGCTAGGTGTGTCTGAGGCTGGATTTGAACTCAGGTACTCCTGACTCCAGGGCCAGTGCTCTATCCACTGTGCCACCTAGCTACCCCTCTTAATAATTCTTTATGGATAAGATGGGGGAATGTGGACTATGTAACAATATAGCAAGGTAGTTTGAAACAAACTGGACAGCCCCAAAGACTAGTGATAAGTAAAAACCATGAATGACATCTCTAGTGAAATCCCACAAGGTTATGTCCTTGCCTCTGCTCACTTCAATGTCTTTTTATCAGTGACTTGTATTCAAGCATGGGTAGCATAGCTTATCCTATTTAACGTGAGGTTGGTCTATAGTTGTGCAGTAGATGACACAGTCAAAATCCAAGAGTTTGGTGGGTAGAATGGGAAACTGAAGTTAATGAGATAAAAAGTAATAGAGCTAAGCATAAAGTTCTGAAGTTGGGTTCAAAAACTGTACAAATGGGGTGGCTAGGTGGCACAGTGGAAAGAGCACTGGCCCTGGAGTCAGGAGTACCTGAGTTCAAATCCAACCTCAGATATTTAATTATTACCTAGCCGTGTGGCCTTCAAGCCACTTAACTCCATCTGCCTTGCAAAAAAAAACACCTAAAAAAAACTATACAAATTCAGGTTCCTAATGGGTGAGACATGTGTGATGTGAGACAATTTTGAACTTTTGATAAAAAAAAGTGTTATTCACCTCCTGAGAAAGAACTGATAGCAGTCTGAATGTAAATCAAGGCACTTTTTAAAACTTTATTTTTCTTGTTTGATTTTGTTTTTGATCTCTGTTTATTTCATAACAAGACTAATATGGAAATGTTTTACATGACTGCTATGTATTAGCCTATATCAAACTGTATGCCTTCTCAGTGAGGGGAAATGGGAGGGACGGAGAGAATTTGAAACTCAACATTAAAAAAAAGAATACTAAAAATTATTTTTGCATGTCATTGGAAAATAATTAAATATTTAAAAGTACAAAAAAGTAATTCACGTGAAGACCTAGTGTATTTTTGTGGACTTAAAAATTGATGCATTAATAGAAGTACAATATACAGAAAAGGTAATTTTCCTACCTCTAACTGGATCTAGAACACATCTAGAATACTTTTTAAGAGACATTGACAGTCCGCAATATATTCAAAAAATAATGATCAAAATAATAATACTGAAAATTACATATGAAGATGAGTATAAGCTAAAAAAACTAAAGATGTTTAAACAGGAAAAGAGATGACTAAGGTTGTCTTCAAATAGCTGAAGAACTTTGGAAAAGGGATTAGCATAATGGAGATTCCCAGTTTCACATGGGGTTAATTCTTTGTTTTTCTTTGTATGGGTTAACAATTTTTAATTGATGTTGGTCAAGTTCATGAAAATAAAAAGGGAATTTTAAAAATTATTTTTATTCATTCATTGATTTATTTAGCAAATCTAATCTGCTAAAATTTGTTCTGCTAGATCCTAGAGAGCAAAACTAGGAGGGCAGGTTTCAGTTCATTAATGACAAAATGTTTCTAATAATTAGAGCTGTTCAAAAATGGAATAGTCAGCCTTGGGGGTGAGGGGTTCCTCATCACTAGAAGTCTTTTTTTTTCTTTTTAACAAGGCAATGGGGTTAAGTGGCTTGCCCAAGGCCACACGGCTAAGTAATTATTAAGTGTCTGAGACCGGATTTGAACCCAGGTACTCCTGACTCCAGGGCCGGTGCTTTATCCACTGCACCACCTAGCCGCCCTAGAAGTCTTCTTAAAAGAGACTGGATGACTATTTGTTGAATGCTTTCGATTATTATATGATTTATATATATATATATATATATATATATTATATATACATATATAATATATATATATATATTATATAGGGGATTGGGGAAAGTATAATACACTTTTCCTCACGATTTTTCCTAAATTGCCACAAAACAAGCAATCATAAAAATTAATTTGGAGAAATTCTATACCAATGTGCCCAACATAACTAAGGAATGGGGTAAATGTCATACTTAGCAAGTCAATGGCAGAAGACATTAAGAATAGAGTATTGGGCGGCTAGGTGGATAAAGCACCGGCCCTGGAGTCAGGAGTACCTGGGTTCAAATCCGGTCTCAGACACTTAATAATTACCTAGCCGTGTGGCCTTGGGCAAGCCACTTAACCCCATTTGCCTTGCAAAAAAAAAACCTAAAAAAAAAAGAATAGAGCATTAACTTCTATGATTGAGTAGCAAACAAATGGATCACCTTGTATGACAAGTAAATTGTCTTTGGAGCAAGATATCCCTTTCACAAATCTCAAAAATGCTTTAGGCTTTTATATTATCATTACTGTTTCACATTTAAAAAATTAAGAATATGATTAAAATTCAGATCAAAAAGAATTCATATAATATATATTATTTGGATATATATATATATAAATAATTTGGGTAGAGGTTTGAGCAGCTTTAACTCTGAGGTCTCTTTTAACTGCTTGTGCTATGATCTAAAAGGCCTTCTGCTGTCATTACAGAGGAAAGGAGTTCAAAGGCGTCAGTTTCTACCAAGTTGCCCCCCATTATTCCAGTCGGAAATTACTGTGTTCACCAGAACAGCTATGAAAAGTACCACAAAGCCATCCAGAGGGTACAATTAAAGACATGTGAGTCCTATTGATCAAGGTACTCTAGTGGTAAATGGGATGTGTGACTGGGAAGAAATCAAGTCAGAGAAAGAGCAGGTTGAGGTTGATGAAGAGGGATCAAAAATTAAAAAAAGGGTTATCTGTAGAAACTAGTGGGGTATAATGTATAGACAGGGGTTCCTTTGTAGTTAGGAGGATCTGTTTGAATCGTGCTTCAAACACTTACTAGCTGTATGTGAAACTAGGCAAGTCACTTAATCTCTTTGCTTCAATTTCCATATCTATAAATAGAGATAATAGTGGCCCCTACCTCATAGTGTTCTTGTGAAGACCAAATTATAAATACATATACATATATATATACACACACACAAATGTGTATTGTACTTTGTAAACTTTTAAATAATATGTAAATGTTTCAAAGTCTATCAAACAGTAGATTTAACCTGCAGGAAAAAATGAATTTAATTTTTCTGCCAAGTATCAGATAATTTGATCACAGAATGGAGTTTTCACCCCACACATTTCTCTTAAACCTGGGAAGAAGCCATAGTCAGCCTAGGCTGGAATGAAATGGTTGTTGGGGTTATTCCTGACTTTTCTCTTAGACCTTCTCCATGCCTCCAAATCTAGTCCACAATCAACTCTTTGAGGCACCTCTGACGGATGCTCAGAATTTCAGTTTCTGGTTGCCACGTGAACGTGGGATGCGCCCACAAGATGTTGCTCCATGGATGAAGACTCCACGACACTGTATGATCAAAAGCTCTATAACCAGGTTTGGATAATGATCTGAGTCAAAGGGACCAACCGGGAAGTAGAGGTTTTCCTGCCCCTACTTGAAGTACTAAAGATAAGACTGAGCAGTTTTGGTTTTGGCTAGGAGCCCCTAAGAGGGCAGGGTAACTAAGGAAGCAAAGAAGGAAAATGCAGGGAAGGATGGGAGACAGGTGTGCACTGGGAAGGGAGATTCAATGAGCAGGAAACATCTGCAGTCATCAGATTTAACAACTAACCTAGAAAGATGGACTGGGGATGGGAAAAGGAAGGCTTGGGAAGGGAAGAAATAGTTCTACTTGTTCCCAGAACATTTCCTCTGAAGGACAAAACACATTAGTCTAGATCCAGCTGTGAACCTGCAGTCCAGTCTGTAACATGTGTGCATGTTCCCTTGCTGCCCGGAGGCAGGGAATCTCACACCTAGGACCACTGCTGTTCTGGGGATAGAGTCTTGGGAGCTAGCCTCACCCTCCTCCCTCCCTCCCTCCCCTCCCAACCCAATTCAGTTCAAAATGAACTGAATTCACTTCTCCCTGCTCTAGGTTTGTGGATCATATGAAACTCAATGACCGACTCTTCAGTTTATATTGATCTGGGGGAACTGAAGGCAAGTCTGGGACAGGATACTAAGGACTGGTACTCAGAATGGATATCTGGTGGGATAAAAAATAGCTGGGATTAAAAACAGTGTTCTGTGAGGGGGGAGAGATTGTTAGAGGTGGGAGGGGAGACCTAGAGAATTATTCACTAAGCACAAACTAAAATATGTTGGAATATAGTGTGTATATCAATGTTTGGCTAGGGGTGTGTATATGTTATAGAAGAAAAAAAAATCTATGGCCAAGGCTCATCCCAACAGCAGAGGCAAGAGCTTAGACCAGGGAATATATGGAGAGCAAATGTAAATGTGATGGGATAATGGGGGGGGGGTGGGGAGAACATATTTATGAGTACACACTTTCCTACTTGGTGCTGAGACATCTGGAGATGCCTAGAATTGCTCTTTGGAGGATATTTTAGTCCAATATGGGAAAATGAGAAAGGAGAAACTTCTCCAGATTTCTTGTAGGGTCAGGCAGCCCTCACCCAACACAAACAAGTATTTCCACCCCAATTCCAGTGTCTAGAGCAGCTTACAAAATCAGCAATTTTACAAAGTTTAATTTTATTGATATTTAAATATATTAAATATTTCATTGAAATACATGTTATATTATCCTCCCCACCCCTGCTCCCCACAGTGGTTAAATTACAAAACCAAAGCCTAAGATCCCCTACCTTCCTCCTCAAATCTCTTTTTGAAATAGAAAGTAGGAAGAGGGAGATGGCACAAAGGGAAAATGGGGACCACTGGCATTAGGGGTATAAGGAGCAGATAGCTCCCTCAATACCTGGGCAATAGATAGGGACAGCTAAGTGCCCCTCAAGGGCTCCCCCACTCTGCCCAGATTCCTGGGTAGGGAGACCACACAAACTCTCTTCTCCCACTCAGCCCTACTTGTTTTCTGATTATAGGAAACTTTCTGTCATTTTTTTGTACTACATCCATGGTTTTATAGGATCAATGAGGGAACTCCCTCTCCCAATGTAGTCAGCACCTGCTGCCTTGCAGCTCAAAGACCATAAACGAGTTGCCTAAAGGTCCTCTTGGTCATATGGGACTTGAATCCCAGTCTCTGACTCATTGGCTATCCACTATGCCACACTTCCTCTCTTCTCATGGCAGAAGTGAAATTTCCTATTTGGACCTGCCAAGTAGGCAAAATGTGGGTGGGGGGAAAGTACCTGGTGCTCAAGTCTAGATACAGACACCTGAATCTACCCACAGTAGGTAACAGAAAAGGAGGCAGGAATAGCACTAAAATGCACTCAAAGATAAAGCAAACTGGAAGAAAAGAGCTTGAGGACATTCTGTTGCTCCCCTTTTTCTGACTACCCAAGGGATCTTCACCCTTTACTCTGCAGCTACTATACAAAATGATCTCTAAGAGTTAACTCAAGCTGGTATATCTAGACTGAAAGTTCAGACAGAGAAACCAAGGCACCAACTAGCTCAGGCCAAAAGCAGAAAGGTTGGAGGAGAAGAGGGAAGCAGGAGGAAAAACACATGAACTGTAGTTTCTAACCTACTCTTCCTCCATCAGTCCTTCTAGACTTTGTGGCAAGGAAGGAAGGGGGACCAGGCAAATCTAGGATCAGAATCCAAAAGGTGAGAAAGGCAAGAGTTTAGTGTAATCCTCAAGGTCCCTTATATTAGTGTTTGGGTCACTATTCCTCCCTACTCTTGAAGGCATAAGGTTTCTAAAGACCCAAGTAGGGGCACATAAAATTCCTGAGCCTCTGCCCACCTTACTCAAAAGTCAGATTCAATTAGAAAAGGAACTTAAGGGAGCCAGTTCCTCTTCACCAGGGCAGGGAGATAATAATGGGGCACATGGAGCCTCCTTACAAATGGCACTTTGGGATTTGGCACAGTATAGAACCCTAACCTACAGTTTTCCCTTCCACTAGGGTTGAGCTTGCTGCTGTTGCTGCTGATGTGTTTAAGCACTACTCCCTACTTCCTTAGGTAGGAAGCTGCTTTACTATGAAGAAATCAGATACACAATAGAGAAAGAACCTAGAGTAGACGGCTGAAGAGCAGGGGAACACATGAGCATACAAACACACACACAAATGCCCCCCTCCTTCTAGCCCTAGCAACGTGCACACTTGGGGCTGGGGGCAGGAGCCAATGCATACCACACATGCTAAACCTTTTAAATTTGTCCCTATCTTAATTACCTATTTAGCTAAAAAAAAAAAAAAAAACTCTAGAGAAACACTGTGCCTCCACTTGGGTGGATCAACTAAGAACTGTGCAAGAGGGAATTAGATACCTGATACTTCCTTTCCTCACTGATGAGGCCCTGTGTGAGAAGAGAAGGCATAGGTAAAAATTTGTCCTCTGAACCACTCTTTGGCACTTCAGGATGTCTTACATAGATGCTCACCTCTGAGTGGTCATCTTTCCCTTTAAAATCTAGCTTGAGCTCATTTCATAATATCCTTATCTGCTGCTGCTCCCCAAGAAGTATGGGGAATATGGCTGAACTGGGACAGCAGGAATAACATTAACTGTAGCTCTTATAAGAGTAGTCTAGAAGAGGAGGGGAAAATTATTTCCTGGCAAGATGTAAAAAGTAGGTTTCAATTAGAGCTTTCCCTTTCTCTCCTTTCTTCCCCGGCCTTCACCTAATAAAGTCAGTTGAAATCAGCACAGGGACATCCCTCATTATGGGGATAGGCATGGATTTGGCATGAAGAGGACAGGCAAAAGGCTGTGTTCTCTTTAGGCTGTGCTCTCTTTACCATCTTGGTCTTTAAATGAGATGCTCTCAGAACAAGTGAAAAAGGAGAGCCAGATGCTCACTCAGGCTTAAGTTCACTATCCTAACAAATTCTGACACATTTTTTAAAGCAACAGTTTTTGAGCACTTAGAAAGGGAAACTTTAGTCCCTATAAGACAAGAGATTAATCAACAAATCATGTCAGATTAACCATTATGCATTTTCTGATAGGGTTACCAGTCCTATCAAAGTAATGCTACAGAAACAGTATGGCTAGATTTCAGCAAGGCGTCTGGGGAATAAAACACACTGGGATATTGTAGAAAAATGCAGGCTAGACAGTACAGTTGGATGTGTTTGGGACTAGTTGAATATAAAGAATTCACTCCCCCCAAAAAGATAATTAACAAATCATTGTCAACCTGAAGGCTGAAAGCCTTTATCTTTGGTCCTGTCTTGTTTAACATTTTTACCAAAGCCTTAGGCAAAAGTGTAGAAAGAACGTTTATCAAAGTAGATGACAGTGTTTGGAGGGATACCCAACTTGTTGGATAACAGAGCCAGGATCCAAAAATATCTCAACAGGCTCAGGCAAAAAAACAATGTCCTGAAAATAGTAGGAGGAAATTTAATACAAATAATGTAAAGCCAGCCCTACACTTATCAATATGTCAGCAGAGTAGAGCACGCTGAAGGCATTCAGTCTTAGGTTGTATTAATGCCAAAGGATCTAGACCAAGGGAAGTTCTACTTGACTGGACTCTACTCTGATTAGACCACACCTAGAGGACTGTGTTCAGTTCTGGGCACCCCATTTTAGAAAGGATATCAACAAACTGAAGTACATCTGAAGGAAGGCTACCAGGATTGCTGGAGGCCAGGAAACCTTGCCATAGGAGGTTCGGTTAAAGTCATTAGGGATATTTAGCCTGAAAAGAAAAAACTTAGAAGGAATACAACTGTCATCAAATATTTGAAATATTATCATGGGGAAAAGGAATTACATTTCTTTTGCTTATCTCTAAATGGCAGAACTACAAGCAATGTGTGGAACAAATTCTGGCTTTAAGGAAAAAAAGACTTTCTAACAATTAGAGCAATCCAACAGTGGAATGGACAGTTGTTGGGAGGCAGTGAGTTTCCCATTACTTAAAGACTTCCTAAAGAGGAAGAATAACCACTTGTCAAAGATGTTTTTAAAGGGGATTCCTTTTTAGATATGGACTGGATAGATGACCTGTGAGGTCCCTTCCAATTCTGAGTCCTATAACCACGAAAGTAAGTAGGGTACAGGGATGACTTAATAGCCACATCAACTCTCAAAAGGTGTGGAAGGTTCTTCCTTTCTATGACTTTCTTCTTCTCTTCCCTTGGCCCTTCTCAAGGCTGAAGAAGGGAGCAAGCAGTTCTAGTCCCAGGTAAGAAAATAAAGTCACTTGCAAAACTCTCTTAGCTCCCTCATTCACTAGCTTAAGGGCAGAACAGGCACAGCCTGAGCACCAATATGCTAGCTTTTTTCCCTTTTGTGGTTTGCAGAGTTTGGCGCTGTAGGGCATCTGTTCCATGGCTCCACCCAGTGGGAGTAGAGCCCACTTACTGCTCAGCTTCATCCCTTCAGCTGAGACTTGTGCTGGGTCCTGCTAACTGCTGGGGCCACCATTGAGGAAGTAGGTCGTCATCTCCCCCTTACCCTTCACCTTGACCACCCCTCGACACTCCAGTTGGTAGCCCTTTGCTGCTAGAACCTGGTACAGGTCAGTGGTCACCTGGTGGGGAGAGGAGAGCCCACTTAGCCTAAATTCCCCAAGCTATATCTGCAGATTACCAGGGTTTCTTTGGTTCTGTTGGTATATACCCCAACCCCTTCTCCCACCTCTTCCAAACCCTAGCTCCCAGATTCCCTCACCAACCATTTCCATCTTCTCACCTGGTAGCAAGCATAGATATTTAAAAGTCCCCTCTATCTTACTCCCTCCCTGTCTCTATGTTTATCTGCCTTACCTGGATTCGGTCAGGGATCCCTGTACTGTCCATGCGACTAGACACATTCACTGTATTCCCCCAGATATCATACTGTGGTTTTCGTGCACCAATGACACCAGCCACTACTGGACCAATGTTCAGCCCTAGATGGGAAGGGAACAGGAGTGTGGGTCTGGGGGTACATTCAGAGCCTAGGGACTGGAAATTCCTTATTCTCTAAGGCTGTATCTAAAGTAAGCTGAAGAGCTGAAAAATAACCTAAAAGGAACAGCTGTGCTAAGGCAAACAGTCCTGGTATTTGAATCCTAGTCCAGAGGTTCCCAGTCCCCAAGGGTGGTTTACAATAGAGGTTATTATGGCATTCTATGCAGGGGTTCCCCAATTCATCAAGCCTGTTCAGTGGGGCAGAATCTCTAATGACCTGATGGATTTGGCCAAAGACTTGAGGAAGCAGGTTGACTGTCTATGAGAACTTGGACCCTAAGAAGAATATCATCATGCTATAAAGTCCCCCTAACTCTCTCAAATTGCTCCCAGAGCTTTGGATGACTCATTGATTTGTCTATTTTTGTTTCCCCCACCCCTATGATCTTCTCACCAATTTTCATCTGGAAGTTATTAAAGGAGTGTTCATTGATGTGCTTCATCTGCTCCATGAGCCGCATGGCATAGTCAGCAAGTGCAGTGATATGGGAATGCCCCACCCGATCATATGTGGCTGCATTCAGTCCTGAGGCTGCCATATAGGTACTGCCAATTGTTTTAATCTTTTCCAGCTGCCTGAACTGGTCTTCACTTATGATCTAAAAGGAACAGGTTGGCATCTCTGTCAATTCTTTTCTAAGCATGAACCCTAAGCTCAGACACAATGGGCCATGGGGACAAACAGGAAACACCCCTAGGCATCCCTACCACATTCAATTAAACTCTAGCATTTGTTAGGCTTTACTTGTCTTCTTTACCTAGTCAATTCCTATCTTTCTGATGACAGTCTCTACCAAGTTCCCTCCTCCTGCCACAGTAGTCAACTCATCAAGGCGGGTTGGTGTTATGGACTGGGCCTCACAGGAACTGTCATGTTAGTATTGTTCTACTTGGTCTGATACACAGGAGGTGCTTGCTGACTGAGTTCTGTCACAGTTCAGGGTCTAGATTTCAGGTCTGAAATTTAACTTTACCTCTAGCTCATTTAAGGCTGAGAAATAATTCATGTGAACCAAATTCTGGCTATGGACCAGAGGGTCAAACTAGTTATTTTCAGTGGGAAACTTTTCCAATGACCCAAACACTTTATGCCTGTTATCCAGGGAATACCTTTTCCAGTTTCAAGTGTCTATGGAGCCTATTCAATACTGGAAGGCTATCTGGTGAAATTATATAGGAGAGAGCAGCCCTTAAAGAATAATTCTCATTAAGTTGTGGAAGTGTGATGCCTCATTCTTCTCCATTATAAAATTCTAATTGCCCCTCAAAATACAGCAGTTTTGGGAGGGTACCTTTTACAGTGAGAAATTCTATGAGGCCTTTGCACCTTTTTCTAGACTCCCCAGTGACTATCATCCTTCTATTTACCTGTTCCCTGGCATCTCCGTAGACTCTGATTGGTATGCTTTTTTATTTAGGTTTTTTTGCAAGGAAAATGGGGTTAAGTGGCTTGCCCAAGGCCACACAGCTAGGTAATTATTAAGTGTCTGAGACCGGATTTGAACCCAAGTACTGCTGACTCCAGGGCCGGTGCTTTATCCACTGCGTCACCTAGCTGCCCCGGCTTTTTTTTTTTTTAACTGGACCTCTGACTCCATTAGTGTGGGGACATATGGATGAGTAAACTCCCTCCATTAATGTGTGTCAGTTCAAACCTTAAAGGGCATTAGGCATCAGTCACATTAACCAGGTTATATGACTTGCTTGTGACTACAAAGATAGGAGGTATGTGACAGAGACCAGATCTGAATCTACATTTTCCTAACTTTAAAGTTAAACTTTCCATCTGCCGTGTCCAACTGCCTCTTTAATGTGTTACCATTCCTAAATCTACTGTTTATTTTACTTAGACATTTTAGGATATGTTTTCCTAACAACATGGAGATTGTACTTTTTTCAACCTAACTATAAGGAGGATTATTCTTGTGAAAGTAGCCTGTGAAGGAAGGCCATTCATGACATAGTAACCCTCAGAACAGAGGATAAGTGCTGTCCTGCCTTAAGTGTCTTATCTTCTACCTGATCTTTTACCTAAATCATTTCCTGCCTCTACTTGGGGAGTCTTTCTGTCCTTATAGTTCAGTCTGTATTTATCACTAACTCCAATAACTCTCCTTTTCTAATTTCATATCTCAAGTTCACTTCACTATGATCCCCACATTCCTCTATTCCATTGAACTATCCCACATTTATCCCCATTCAAGCCCAAGACTTCCTCAGGATTCCTTATCAATTATCTCCTTATTCCCCAGTGCCCAATTGCCATCCTTAGTGCCTGACACATCCCATTTCTCTCCCATGCCAATCTTGGTACCTATGTCATCTCCCTCCAAATGCTCCCATCAATTTCTCCCTCTATCCCAGCATTCCTATTCTCCTGGTCCTTACTTTGCTCAGAAACCCCTTAAACAAAGCCTCCCTTTCATAATCATCCCAGTCCCCATTCTCAATACTCCATGTTTCTTAATTCCAAGGGTCCCAAACCCCCTGAAGTTCCCCACACACACTGGTTAGGTACCTCATCAAAATCAGCTATGATCTCATTGAGCAGTCGTAGACATTCAACACCCTCATTGTTGGCTTCCAACTCTACATAGAACTCGGAGAAGTTTGCAATGGAGGCAAACATGACAGCCACACACTCACAAGACTGATAGTAAAGTTCATCATTGCGCCGTTCCCGGGCTAGGAAATGTGCAGCCACATCCTTGGGTAGGATGTTATGTAGTAACCGTCGGTTATAGGCCTGGAGTTTTTCCATATCTTCTTTCTCCCCTGTTGCCTGTGGACACCGAATCTATCACCTACTATGTTTGTGGGACACTGGACACAAGAAAGGGAATTGGCAAAATTGCCACAAGTGGACATGGGGGGAAGGCATAAGGGACTAGATAAATTGGGGGAAGTATGAATTAAGAGTCTGGGGAACAAAGACATAAGAAAGGGGCTATCCTAGAAATAAAGCAAAGGGACAAGTGAGGTGAAAACAGATGAGGGAATGGCAAATATAAATAAGAGTAGACTAGGGAAACAAATTTCCAACTGCTCTGTGGTGGTAGTTAGAGATAAAAAGACAGTGCACAACACCCAAAGAATAGGAGATAAGTTTCCATGTTAGCTGAGATGGCTGCCCTCAAGTCACCTGCCTTACCCCAAAACACCTACTTGATCGCCCCCCCCCAGTGCCCCTTCTGTCACCTGCAGTTTCCACAGAAAGTCCAGTCGAGCAGTTGATTCCACTTGTTGAGCATGCAAATAGAGTGCTAGTGCAAACACTAACAGGATGACAGGTGTCATATACTTCAGTGCTACCTTCTCATCTACAAGGCTGGAGAGAGGTACAGTGTGATAGGCTCACATGGTTGCACTGAGTATACATGAACCTCTCTTCACCTCCCCAATAGCTCTCACTTACCAATCTGGTCCATATAGGGTTCCATTGACAAGGGACCTGAGGAGTGGGGAAAAATAAGAACAAAGTCAGGAGTAGGCCTTTGTAGAAAGATGGAAGTTGAGACCCATCCCAAAGGGTGAGCTTCTTAGAAGAAGGGATTCATTTCTAGGTATAAATGCACTTAAAGAACACTAAGAGTTAAAAGTCCCTTGTTCTACTCCCACTTGTTCCACTAAGTAGCTTGTCCTGTTATAGTTAAAATAATCAATGTGAAGGCATTTTTTTAAAGGACAAAATTAAGCAAAGGCAAAGATGAGTAATAAAAAATTTCCAGTCTTAGGTCTCCTTCAAAAGAACAAGTATCAAAGTTTACAATAGTGGGGTGAGACAAAAGTCACAGGACACAGAATCTCAAATGAGGGGAGCTGGGAAGGGGATACCCAAAAAGGGACTGATTCAAGTCAGGAAAGACTCATGGGTGGAGACACACTCACCGTGCATGAGCACGAAGCAGCAGATCATAGTTGTCAAAGATGGCAGCTGGGGGACCCAGAAAAAGCAATGCCAAATATAGCAACCCCAGGACAAGTGTCAATACCAGTTTCCCAATGCTGCTTATGTGCAGGAAGACAGAGCCAGCCAGTAGACTCAGCAGCAGACTCCCATTGAAATACTGGCAGGAGGGAGGGAAACCACAAAAGCAACTTTACAATCCATATACACTTGAACCAAATTCTCCCAAACAGATCCCCAGATCTTTTCTCCCAAACAAGACTCCTTTCTTCTCACCCCCCCTTCATTTCAAGTTTCTCAACCTTTTATTCTGCACCTTCCCATTCTACAATAATTGATGCTTGGGTACCTCAGGAAAGCTGCAGGTGGGTGTAGTACCCTCACAGAGAGGGGCATCTGAGCCAAGTGAGTAGTTGAGTTGCTGCAGGTGACACACAGTGATGTCTGCAGGTGTTAGGTTCAGCATTCGAGCCACACAGATCCGTATTGGAGTATGGTTACAAGTAAACTGGGGGTAAAGGGGAAGGACATGGGATTATTGCCAAACTGAAGTCATAAAGAGTTTCAGGAAGACCAAGAAAAGAAATGGACATTCCCCAAGGGAAGGAATCATAAGGGATGGTCCTCTGGCTCTCTTGAATCAGAGTGCGAAGAAATAACTCAGGCCTCATCTAGAGAAGGTAGGTAGATGTCCATGGGCATTATGGGACAGGTGACAGGGGTCAGGGTGAGGTGGAGGAGAAAGAAGGGTGGAAAGTGTAATAGTTAGGGAAGGTACCATATTGGCGATGGCAGCGATGAAGACAAGTAAGACAGAAAAGATGCCAACTGCTGTGCTGTGGGCCCGTGAACGGACGATGCTACAGGAGAGACGCTGCAGGAACTCTGGAAATAGCTAGAAGAGAGGAAGAAGGTGGTCTCAGGTTTAAAAATATAGTTGGTTAAGGTAAGGCCTCCTTTTTCTCTCTACCCCACTTTTCCATCACAGCCCTGGCCTAACCCCTTCCTCCCTCTAACCCAAAAGCCCCTAACTCACAGTGCCACAGGAATAGACTGTACAGACTAGGACTGTGACTGTCAGCAGTAGGAAGATGCTGATATAGAGTCCCAGCATCAGTACTGAACTAAGGAAAGAGAAGGAAAGTGAGCTGAATCAGAGCAATTCATATTGTAACAATAACATGACAATTTTCAAAGACCTAAGAACCATGACCAATGAATGACTAACCATGATTCCAGAAGACCAATGAGGAAACATTATAACCTGCATCCTGACAGAGGATGAACTAAATAGGCAAATGAGGCACACATTTTTGGAAAAGACAATTATGGAAATCTGTTTTACTTAACTAGGCATATTCATTTTAAGAGTTTTGGATTTTTTTCATGGGGGAAGATGGGAAAGAAAATAATGCATGTTTAATTAAAAATATAAAATTTTTAATTTTATAAAAAGGGATGAGGATTATAAGATAAGACACATGAGTTTCAAATGTCCCTCTAGTCATTGCTACTCCCCTTATACTTATCAAATAATCAAAGACACAATTCCATTCTTTAAAAGTTCAAGAAGGGGAAGAGGTGATTCTGAAAGTTATGAAATGAGGAAATGTTCAGTACCGGGATTGGAGGAATATAACTCAGAAGTCAATAAAGGGTAAAGGGCATAGAGTGTTTCTTACTGTGGGACGACAAGGAGCTGGATGAAGCAGACAAAACAGAAGACCAGCAGTGTGCAGCCCACATAACCCCCAAAGCGGGCATCCATCTTCCGGGAATACTATGGAGGTTGAGCAGGACAGAAAACTGAGTTCAATCAAACAGTAGAACACCAGGGAAGTGTCTCCTGCATCACATCCCCATCTCCCTCTCACCAAACTCTAGTCCTGTTTCCTTTGATCTGGAAGTTAGGGGCAGCTAAGTGATGCAGAGGGGCGGCTGGGTGATGCAGAGAGGCAGCTAGGTAGTGCAGTGGATAGAGCACTGACCCTGGAGTCAGGAATACCTGAGTTCAAATCTGGCCTCAGACACTTAATTACCTAACTGTGTGGCCTTGGGCAAGTCTCTTAACGTCATTGCCTTGCAAAGGGAAAAAAAAATAAAAAAAAAACAATAAATTGATTTTGACCTGGCAGTTAAGTCTTTTAAATTAAATAATTTATTACCTAATTTGTTTGAATTAAATACAATACCAATCAAATCTGCATTTAGTACTATTAAACTCCCTGTGTATTATGTTCCTTTTGTTAATGTGTCTATATTTGTGTGTTTCTCTAGTTTTCTTTGTTTCGTGTTACTTCAAAGAAGTCTTATTTTTATTTTTTTTTAGGGTTTTTTTTTTGGCAAGGCAAATGAGGTTTGCCCAAGGCCACACAGCTAGGTAATTATTAAGTGTCTGAGGCCAGATTTGAACTCAGGTACTCCTGACTCCAGGGCCGGTGCTCTATCCACTACGCCACCTAGCCGCCCCTAAATTTTACAATGTTTCATGAAATTGCCTATTCAATCATTCCCTGAATGTCATACACATAGCTTTCTTCCAGTTCCTTGAATTTATAAATAAGGTTGGTATAAATTTAAACCAAAGAGAAAGCTTGTTCATTATTGATTACATTTTAGGATGTGTTTTACAAAATAAGATTACTGGGTTTAAAAGAGACAATTATTTTTGTAATTTTTGTTCTATGCTTCCAACTTGTCCATTGCCACAGAAATTTTGTTGATTGCTTTAACAAATTATTTTAAGCTCTGCAAATACAAGTACATCTTTATTCACTTTCTGTCCCTCAAATTAACTCAATATACTTGTGTATTTGTTTTTCAGGTGGTTTTTTTTCCTGCTATACTTTTAATCTACCTCTATTTCTAAAATCTAGTGATACTGACTTAAATCTATAATTAAAGAAAAGGAACAACTACTTATTTAAACTCCTTATTCATATACCAGACATTGTGGGACTTAAACTTAACTTAGGGATTCATGATTCTCATCTGACCTGTCTTTGAACATAGGATTTTCTTCCTGTTATTAAATCTTCACTTCTGTCAATACAATTTTTAGTTGTTTATTTATAAAGGTAAATTCAGGTAAGTTAATTTAAAGATACTTTACAGTTATGTTGCTTTTTGTTTCCTCTTAATGATCACAGCCCTGAAGAAGAGAAAAATGCAGCTCTCTCCTTACTTTAAAGGCTATACTAATATGTTGCTTAGTTTTGTTGAACTGTTTTTTCCACCATTACTTTCTTTATTCTTTCCTACAAGTACTGGCTTCTTGGGAGGAAAATTATGAACATGAAAGTGATATTAAACAGTTATCATTAAAATTATTTTAAGAGTCTTTTTAAAATAAGCTTTCTTGATCTTTATTGGGAGTATATAAAAATACAAAGATCTTTTATACATTTATTTTGTATCCTGAATCTTTGCTTATTTTAAATTCATTTTTTTGGTTGTTGAGACACCAATAAAATACTGTTTTGAGCTTGATAACATCTTATGTTAGCCCCTCTATTTATTCTGTAATTTTGATCACTAGCACTATGTTCAACATAATATAAGCCCTTGTATTTTATTTATTTATTTGTTTGTTTATTTATTTATTAGGTTTTTGCAAAGCAAACGGGGTTAAATAAATGGCTTGCCCAAGGCCACACAGCTAGGTAATTATTAAGTGTCTGAGACTGGATTTCAACCCAGGTACTCCTGACTCCAGGGTCGGTGCTTTATACACTATGCCACCTAGCCTCCCCTAAGCCCTTGTATTTTATAATTCATTTTTAGTGAGAATACTTATAGTCTGGCACTGAATATGTTGTTCCTGAATTTCAAGTAGATACTACAAATGCTAAAGAGAAATTCTTCCTTTCCTATTCTTTTTAGTGTTTATTTTTAAAAAAATCTTGAATAGATACATTTTTTCTAAAATTCCCCCCTTCCCCCCATTTATTGGTCATTACCTTAATAGACTTTATTTTCTCATTGATGTGGTATATTGATCATTTTCCTAATATCATTGTTTTCCTGATATAAATACTGATGAATGATTTTAAAATATGTTTCTGTATCATGTTTGCTAATATTTCATCACAAGTATATTCAGTCTGCCTCATCTATAAAATCAGAAGAAAAACATCAGCCTCAAAGGGTTGCTGTAACAAATAAGATATAAAGTACTTTGGAAATCTTAAAGCAGTATGTAAGTGAGAAATAGTCTTGTGATGAATGTTGCATTGAAATATACTCCAATGCTTCACCACGTCAATCAGGTGATTCTGGGTTCCTGAATTTTGTTTCTAAGCTGAAACAAGGATAACTAGGGATGAAATATTTATAGGCCTGTTGTCTGAGTATCAATCTTGCCAAGGATGAAGAGTTCATCACTCAAAAGCTGGTTCTTAAGAAAATTTTTTTCAGACAAAGCAACTACCAAAACTGTTGCATGGAGTGGAATTGAGATGTGCAGCTTACACAAATTCCTAAATAATACATATACATTAAAGATACAGGTCTTTCTGACTCCAGGTTCACTGCTTGATGCACCATGCCACTTAGCTGATCTTTGTGTTACACTCTGGGAAATGTTCCATGTTTCTTTGAATCTGGAATTTTACTTTTCTATAGCTTCTAGAATTAGACAAATTTAGCCTATTTTAATTTCTTGATCTCTGTTCTACATCTGATAAACCAATTCCTAATGCTGACACCTTGGACTTATTCTTTGATTTTATCTAACTTGGTTTATTTTTTCAGTCTCCAGGCATGCCCACTAAGCAGAAGATTCACCAAGTACTGTCCTGGGCCCTCTTCTATTTTCCCTCTATTCTATATTACTTGAAGATCTTCCAGATTTAAGTTTATCATCATGATGCAAATGGTTCTCATATATTTGTCTAGTCACAATTTCCTCTTGACCTTCAGTCTTGTATCATCCACTGCCTCTTGAATATCTTGAACTGGATGTCCTGTGAACGTCTTTTTTTTTTTTTTTTTTTAAGGTTTTTGCAAGGCAAATGGGGTTAAGTGGCTTGCCCAAGGCCACACAGCTAGGTAATTATTAAGTGTCTGAGACCGGATTTGAACCCAGGTACTCCTGACTCCAGGGCTGGTGCTTTATCTACTGCACCACCTAGCTGCCCCTCCTGTGAACATCTTAAACTCAGTAACTTATCTTTCCTCTTAGGCTCTCCTTTCTTCCTAATTTTCTTACTGATGTTAAAAGCACCACCATCTCCCAGTTATCAAGGCTTATAACCTAGGAATCTTGCTCAGCTCTTTACTCTTTCCCACCTTGCACCCTCAACAAATCATTTACCAAGTCCCAAAGATTCTACCCTGTTAGCAACGTTTTGTGTATGTCCCTTTCTCTCCTCTGACACTGTCAATAACCTGGTAAAGACTCAAAATCCCAAACTAGCCTACTGCAACAATCTTCTGATTGATTTCCTTATCTTAAGTCTCTCCCAGCAAAGTGGCAAAGTGGATAGAGCACTTGATTTGCAGTCAAGTCTGACCTCAGATGCTGACTAGTTGTGTGATTCTGGGGAAATCATTTAAACTCTATTCATTTCACTTTTCTCGACAAGAAAAATGGGGATAATCTACCCTCCTACCTCCCAGGGTTCCCTCATCTGTAAAATGAGCTGAAGAAGGAAATGGTAAACCCCACATGGGGTCATGAAGAATTGGACATGACTAAATACAAAAAATAGCCCCTCCTCCCAGGATGATTCTAAGATATTGGGTGCTTAGCATAATGCCTGTAGGCATTTAATAAATGCCCTTTTCTCTTCTTTCCTTCCTTCTCTCATTCCAGTCCACCCTTTACTCAACTGTCACCTTTTCTCACCCTTTCAATAAACTCCAGTGACTCCCTATTTCCTCTAGTATCAAACCTAAAATCTTCTGTTTGTTTTTTTGTAGCCAAAAAACCTTCCCTACCTTTGCAATTTTCTTATACTTTACTCCCATCCATCACCTGAGATCCAGTGCCTTTGGCCTCCTTGGTTAAGTCAATCCATCTCTTGACTCCATGCATTTCCACTGGATGGAATGCCTGGTATGCTCTCTCTTTTCTCATCTCTACCTACTAAGTTACTTGGCTTTCTTCAAGTCCCAACTAAAATCCTATTTTCTGCAAGAACTTTTTCCCAATGCCCCTTAAAATCAGTACTTCAGTCTATGATAATCTCCAATTTATTCTGTCTGCATCTCATTTGTACATATTTATTTGCATGTGATCTCCCCCCCCATTAGACTCTGAGCCCTTTGAGGATAGGCAGAGGTTTTTTTGCCTTTGCTTAGAACAGTGCCTTGATGACTTTGTGCTCCTTCCATGTAAGATTTTAATTTTATTTGGCTTTTCATTTTCTAAAAAATATTTTTTCAAGCTTTGATATTTTTGCTGAATTGTAATCTTATTTTAATTACTTAGTGCATTTATTTCTAACACTTCTAATAGTGAATCATCTTACATATCTGTATTAGTCCTCAATACAATAATATTATGAAATTTCATTATCCAGAATTTTTCTTTGACTTGTTCATTAACTGTCAGATTATGTCCACCCCCTTCCTATTTCTATGATTTCCCCCGCCCTTTTTATACAGTATCTGGAGAGGGAAATCATTCTGGAAGTCATTCTTTACCTAGATGAATTCCTCTCTTGCAGTGGAGTAGGTGGTAGTAGAGAACTCAAATGAACCTCTTAAGAGGAGAGAATTAACTTCAGTGGGTGCTATAAGATACTTTAAGTTAGCTATTGCTCCTACAGGATAATGCTGAGGGCACTCTGGAAACCCCACCCTATACCTGCTTTCTATCCCAATTTCAGGGATGACTCCTTTAATCCCTTTCTGCCCTAACTATAAGAGAAGGGAATTTGTGGTGACCAAAGCAATGAAGGTGGATAGCATCACTTCTCTCTGCTCTTGAGGAGGATGGGAAATGAAAAATATAACAAAAGTATAGCAGCAGCTACAAAAGCAACTCAGACTCTACTTTAGCTATCCTACAGTGGCCAAAAAAGCTAAAGAATCATTGATGTAGACATTACTTCTTATCACCTTATGTAGCATCTGGAGAACCCTCACTCATCTGTCCCTAATCTCGGAAACAAGTGGTTCACTATGTAGTTGCTGGGTCTCTCTTTATTGTTGTTGTTCTTTCAGTTGTGTTTTGTATCTTACTATGGATGCCAGTAGAGTTGGCTTATTCTACTGTGTTCCAGAAAGTTCCATAGTTAGCTTTTTCCCTAGGTCTACTCACAATTCTCTCCTACTCTTCAAGCTCATTCATTCAAAACCCTGATTCCCTGTGTCCAATTCCCTTACCTTCTTTTCAAGTTCTGGTGTCTGGAAGGTAAGAAGGAATCGACGCACATGGTCTTTGCGCAATTGATCAATACTTCGAGCATCAATGGCACGACCCAAGAATTCATCTACCTCATCCTCAGGGTTTAGGGCTTCCTGGGCACCACGGCTGCCAGATATAGGAAATGTATGTTACCAGGGAAATAGAAGAATCAGCATTAAAGCATGAGGTGTCTCTAAATCCCCAGCCATTTTGAGGGAAGTGGCCCCCAAGTACCCAAACCATATATTCTATGCAGTATACAACCCAAGCCCTCCAGTTCCAGGTCTTGTTCTTCACTTACTTGTCTTTACTTGAATCATCGATGCCCTGGGGAGAGGGGCAAAATGTGAGTGAAGAGGGCAAACTTGATTCCCTTCAAACTTTACCCTACTCTTGACTATTGCTCCCCTACTCCTCCCATTATGTGAGAGCTTTCCTACCACTTGCAGCTCATTCTCCAAAGATGACATCATCACTCCCCATTCCTTAAGCCCCACCCAGGCATCAGTCCTCTGGGAGACACAGGAACCTTTGGGCAGTCATCTGGATCCTGAGACTGAGGAAGGAAGGGGGTTGATACTGAATGTGGGATGAGATAGCTTAAGACCCTATATTCCTCACCATCTGGCGGAAAGCCTTGGAGTCCTTAGTTCGAGAAAAGGAACGATCTGGTACCCAGCGTGGCATCACCCCCTCGCTGGAGTTGGCTCGAGTCCGTTGCAGCTTGGCCAACATTGCTTTTTCCTCCTTCTGTAACAGGGGCAGGGTACACACAGAATCAGAGTAAAATAAATGGCCCCCTGAACCTCCCCTCCCTAATTACACCTTTCCTTCTCCATAGTGCCACCTCTAAATCCCTTGACTTTCTTCCCAAATATCCCTGCCCCCCTTTCCCAAGCCCCACCCAGGCCCTGACCCGTTTTTGACTGGCCCCCAGAATCAGGAAGGTCTCAATGTGCTGCTCTTTGAGATAGGCATTCCGCTCACCACCCCTGCCAGGTTCTACTTCATAGTCTCCATTTAGATATTGCAGAGTGGCCCTCGTAATATGGATCCGGCTTGGGGGGGGAAAGAGGAAGAGAGAAGGAATAGGAATGAGACTAGCTTCCGACATGCTCCCTAGCCTTGACTTTTCAAGTAGACCTAGCATTTCCAATCCCTTTGTAGAGGCTTCGGTCATAGCATGCTCCCCCTTCTTTCAGACCCAACCTTTCTATAAAGTCTCTCTCCCACGTCAGTACTTACCCTGCCCGGCCTCCAGCCTCCATGTGATTGGCCAAAGTAACATCATTGGACCAGACATCAAACTGCCATTTTCGAAGGCCTAGAACACCACAGTGTACTCGCCCACTATGGATACCCACACGCATATTCACATTCACACCTGTGACCTCCCGCACCAACCTGTAGATATGGTGGGAAACAACTTAGCTTCCTGGGGTTATGCCAGTATTATGTGAGCTCTCCAGACTTGACCTCCTGACAGTAGAAAGGGGTGGAAAAAACTACATTGTACCTTATCCCCCTCTACTTTTGATAGTCTTGTAAGGGGTTAGGTCAGGCCAGCAGAACAGCAGAAGGTGGGAGGATGCCACTTTCATTTGGTCATATGTAGTGGGGGACTTTGAGGAGCTCACATAGATATGTTTGAATAATATGTTCCTTTTGTCCATGCTTCATCCATGTTTGACAAGAATAGGTCCAGGATGCCCCATGGAACCATAATTGTAGGTAAGGCAGAGGAAATAAGGATAGGATAGTATGTATTCAAACTTATGCGATATGTCAGGGACTTCCCAACCCAACATCCCATATTCAGTTTAGGATCTAACAGTAGGTCATGATCTCTATAGGCATGCAAGGGGTAAAACTTAGGAAGAATTAGAGGTGAGAAAAAGATGTTCTTAGGACAGAGCATTCAGAATAGCAGTGCCCTAGGAGTAGGGGAGAGAAAGTTTAGAAGTGCTAATGACATAGGAAGAAGGTAAGGATGGGGGGATTTCTCACGAGATAGCCTCGATCATGTCCACACCCATCTCCACACAGCAGTGGGCGTGGTCAGCCCGGGCCTCTGGTAATCCAGAGACACAATAGTAACAGTCCCCCAAGATCTTGATCCGTAAGCAATGATTTTCCTGAGGTGGAGGGAATAGGGAGAGGTTGATGATGGGTTAGGACCACCAACTGCACTACCCAACCTGTCTAGACCACACCAAACTAAGTGCTCCCCTTCCATGACCCAAACTTGAGAATTACACAATAGTGAACCTATATATTTTCATGGTTAAGGTATAGCCCCCAGTACCCAAGTAGCACCCAAAAACCAGCCCATGCCCACAGGGTACTCTCACCGAAGCCAGTTTATCAAATCGGGCGAAGAGTTCATTAAGTGTCATGACCAGTTCCTGTGCAGTACACTGGGAGGCCAGGCTGGTGAAGCCCTCAATGTCAGCAAACAGGATGCTGGGAGATATGGCAGCAGGTGAATGAGGGGCTATTTCCCCTGGCAACTCACTCATCCCACTGCTCCTCTGATCCCACCAAACCCCTTAAAACTGACCCCAGCCATGGCCTCTCATCTTTGCCCATTCTTTGACCTTACCTGACATTATCATGCTTCTGGATATAGATCTTATGAAACATCATGTCCTCTTTCTTGGTATTTATGTCCTCTTTCATCTCCAAAGCAACATGTTGGGGCAAGACTGAGAGCAGCAGTCGCTCCTAGGTCAAGGAACCCCACTATCATTCTTCCCCCAAACACACACTGCTCCTTCTTACATTGATCTCCTTCCCCAGACCCTTCCTTCCCTAACCCCACCTAAATCACTCAATCTCCCACATCAATTATTTCCCTGATTCAGTACAATTTTTCCTAAACTTCAATTTTCAGTTCTCTTGATTCTAATACCCTGCCTTGTCCACCCTTTCTCTTTCTTATTCCCAAGTACTCCTGGGCTCTATGTCATACCCCAAAGTACATGGAGGGCAGAAAAAACTTGGATCAGGGGATCACCTGGCCCCCCATCCCTCAGCATTCTTCTCTCTTCCCAGTCTCTACCTGCTGCCGGTTCTCATGCTGAAGGTGTAGCCGGGCCTGGATGTAGCCTCGAGTTTCCTGAAAGGCTTGACGCTGGGACACTTCAGCTGGGTAGTGGGTGCATATGCCAATGATATTGGTACAAAGGAACAGGATCACGTTGGCACTGAGCTGAGGGGATCAGGGAAACTTAGATTCCCTTCTTCTCACAGATTCTGAAAAACCAGCCTCCCCTAGGAAGTTCTACCTCTTACCAACATGGGGGGGACCAGGTTCTCATGCCCAGAATGCCTAACCACCTCTTTTTCCTGGGCTGTTCTCCATTCATTCTACAGTTCTAGCTCTCTCTGCTACCAACCAACTTCAAAGTCCATGGACTGGACATCTGAGACCACCAACAGAATGCCCTAGGACCAGACCACCTTCTTAACTAATCCTCTTTAATTCTTTTTATTATTTTATACTTTATTCCCCTTCCAATTCCCAACTACCCCCAAACCCTTTAGAATCTCTAAAGCAGGGACAGACTTAAAACTCAACCTGACAAGGGAAAAGAAACAAAACATTAAACACATTCACAATAACGATGTGGGTTGAACAACTATGATGGACACAGCTCCTCTCAGCGGAGAGCTAGGACACCCTGGGAGACCTGTTATGGACAATGCCATCCTCATCCAAACAAAACTAACCACAAAATCTGAATGGTTACTATGTTCACTTTTTAAAAAATTTCTCTTGTTTTTCCTTCCTATTTCATGATTTTCTTTCTTTTCCCTTGGTCCTAATTCCTCATACACAAAATGACTAATATGTAAACATGTTAAATACAAATGTATATGTATGGCTTTTACTAGACTGTTTGCCACTGAGGGGAAGGGGGGGTGGGAAAGGAGGTTAGTTGAAAAATGTGTGACTTATAAATATGCAAGTAGATGAATACTGAAAAAACTTTCATAACATATAATTGGGAAAATAAAATAAAAAATAATAAATATAGATGGTTAAATAAAGGGGGAAAAAAATACTAGGCTAGACCAACAGAGTTCAGTGTACTGACAGAGACCTGACAGTAAAGACAGTAAAGTCTCTTACTTAGGTGAGGTCAAAAACACTAGTAGAAATCACCTTTTGTTAGTGTGGGGGTGAGAATAATATTGTACCTGGGTTGAAATGTTTAGCATAGGATTGGATAGAATTAGCTGGGGGGGGGAGAGGTCCAGACTCAGGAAGCAGGGGTTAACTTGCAACCTTCCACAATGGCCCCAGAATAAGCTATAGGGTAGGGGAAGCCTAGGTGGCACAGTAGATAGAGCACGGGCCCTGGAGTCAGGAGTACCTAAGTTCAAATACGGCCTCAGACACTTAATAATTACCTAGCTGTATGGCCTTCGGCAAGCTATTTAACCCCATTACCTTGCAAAAATCTAAAAAAACAAACTATAGGGCAGGACATATCATTCTGGAAGGCTGAAATCTAACTGTAACCAAGAACCCAGGAGTCCTACTCTTGGCCCTGCCTCTGTCATCATATATTAGACAACTGATTTGGCCTCTTGGAGACCTCAGTTTCCTTAAATGTAAAAAAGGGACTAAACTAAACCAAGGTCCCTATTAGCTCTAACATGATTCTTCTCTCAGCTAGTCTTCCCCTCCCTACTTCACACATGCCAAAGCTGGGATCAGGCCTTCCTCCCACAAGGGAAGGGAATGGGAGGATGGGGGATAGGGGGGTTACAATATCTCTCTTGGGGATTCTAAGAATAACCTTTGGTTGGGGAGAGGGGAAGGGGGGGAAGAGAGACAAACCAAGCAACTTCCCTTCCTGGCCCGGGGGAACCAGAGAGGAAAATGTGAGTCACAGTGAGGGGAGGGGGTAATGGGGGACTGAAATAACTCTGTGTGTATATCTGATTGTGAGAAAAACTGATATTGTGAGACTGTGTTAGCTGTCAGACTATAAGCGTGTGCATGTGTCAGTCTGAGAATGACTGTGTACACATTGAGAATGTCAGAGTGAGATCCTAGGCTGGGTTGCCACTGAGGGCCCCACCCCTAACAACTTATATTGCTCCTCCTCCTGCCACAGGCAGGGAAAAGACTGTTAAGCCCAAGGGATGTTGTTATTAATAATAGTAAATAGTTTTCACTGATAGTCTTCTTAAATCTCTAAAGTAGGTAAGACATTACCCCCATTTTGCAGATAAGGATACTGAGGCTCAGAGGTTTAGAACCTGAAGGGCAATACCAGAGCACTTCTCCTGACCAAGGGTCCATGGGTCTAATTGGAACCAAGAGCTTTTGAGCTCAGAGGAAGACTGAAGACAGCCCCAGGCCATAGAATTTGGCAGGGGTAAAGGGAGCGTCCCCCCACCCAACCCAAGAATGTGCCTGAGACCCACTGGGCGAGGCAGCAGCAGCGGTATGCCCAAGGAGAGGCAGGCAGCCCTGGCACAGCCTTGGCCTTTGTGGAGCTGTACCCCTTTCTGGGGCACCATGCCAGCTTCTGGGCACCATGCCATCATGGAGAAGATGCCCACACTAGGGGGTAGGGGAGTAGAGGAAAGGGGAAGCACCTTCTTTGAGTCCTTTCTCAGAAGGGTATCAGATCTGAAGGATCTAACTTGATCCCTTCCAGCAGAAAATTGAGGCTATCAAGGGGGTTGGTGGTCCTTGGTCCTCTAAGAGTTCCAAGTATGCCTAGAGGGCACATGTTCCAAAACAGACCAGTGATAAAGTTACTTCAAAAAGGTACATTCTGTTCTGGGTGGTACAGCTGGGTGAGCCAAAGGCAAGCAAGCCAAAATGCCCAGCTCCTTGTCTGGGAAGTCCAGATAACTAGTACTCTCTGAGAGAATCTTTAGCACCACAATACAGATCCCTCAGTGTCCATTTTGGTTCTGGGGATGCCAGGGAATGGTAGGAATAGCACTCTGGAAGAAAAACTATTAAAGAAAAGTTCTTTCCCTTTCTTATACCTGAGCACTGTATCTCAGATTATTCTCTCCTAATACAACTGTGGGATGAAAGAAAAGGCAGGAGGGAAAGATTTGGTCAGCTATTGTCTGAAAGGGTAAAAGCCTCTATAGCTCACCCTCCTTTGGGCCAAATCTCTCACTTTGCCTGCCTCTGCCCACCTCCTTGAATAAGAAGGAAAACATTGGGGGCAGCTAGGTGGCCTGGGAGTCAGGAGGACCTGAGTTCAAATATGACCTCAGACGCTTAATAATAACTGCCTAGCTGTGTGACCTTGGGCAAGTCACTAAACCTCATTACCTTAAATAAATAAAAAAATTTTAAAAAGAAGGCAAATATTGCCCCAAGTGAACTGCCATGTCACTGTGGGGTACCAAGTCCTGTTGAAGAAGCAGAGTCCTCACAGAATTAAGCAGAACAGAAATGGGAGATCAATTTCTCCCCAGATCAAGGCAGATGGGAAGGGAAGAAGAATGGAACTAGTATCTACTAGTTGCCTACTATGTGTGAGGTGTTATGCTAAGTGCTTTTCAACCTGGCTTATTAGCTGCTGGAATAACAATGATAAGCAGCCAATCTCCCAACACAGCCCAAGATTGGTTCTAGGAAAGGTTCCCCACCAGGGGATAAGAGCTGGATATTGCCCTAGGGAAGGAAGAGACTAGCCCAACTTTACTCCAGATAAGCAATCCCTTCACTCTATACCTAATACAATATTAGTCATGCTAGCATTACCAGTCAGCTACTCTGATATCAACCCAGGGCCAGCAATCACACTCTAACACTGTTCATTTAAACCTTTCATGTTAAAGGTTCCTCTTTATCCTGAAGATGAACACCTTAGGGTACCTTAGAGTCTAAAACATATTTCTGAGTCATTAGGGAAACAATGTTAGAGACAGGAGTCTCCCTCTCACTGTTTAGTGGGAACTCCAAACAGTGGTACCTTGCCTCCAGGTATCTTTAACAAGAACTAATCTCTAACATGGAGGCTTTTTCTCACTCCCCCAAAACAGCTTTCCCTTATATCACTTCCACCATATCTCTCCCTCAAATTCCTTACCAAATACCCAGTATCACTCCCTTTCCCTGATCTTTATCCTCCCCAGAATCTATCTCCCCTTCCAACCTACCTGCTTCCAAAGGAAGGTGTCACCTCGGTTGAGCTGCCAGGCGACAAGCAGGTGAAGAGCAGAGAGGCCCAGGCCACTCAGCACTGCTGCCCTCATTCGGACAGGTAACAGGGTATAGGTGATGTAAACAAAGAACACTGGGCACCACAGCCCAGCTGAGGCACTTTGAGGGGTAGCCACCAAAGCCATCCCCACCTGCACAGCAGCCAGAACGGCCAGCACCACATAGCTCACCACCCACATGGAATCCTGGTGAAAGCCAGGACGGTTACACACCACCATGAGGGCCACAAAGAGAGCAGCAGCCCCAGCCAGGAGTGCCACGTAGGCAGGGTGAGGGGGAGCAGGGGCCGCATGGAAGGCCAGAAGCACAGCTGTCAATAGCACCAGTACCCCCATCAGCAGGGTCAAACTGCTCTGGTTCATTTGGAAGAAATAGCGTTGGTATAGCCGTTCCAGCTTGGCAGATCGAAACTGCTTTGACTGAAATACCCTTGCCAGGTGCTGCCAACAAGAACTTGCACTCCCAGACAACCCACTGGGTCCTGCTGCCTCACTGTCCTCAAAGCCCAGGGCCACAGACCTCAGTCCTAGTTCTTTCCCTCCAACTTGGCCCCCCTTTCGAGAATAAGCATCATCCTGCCATGGACATCGTGGAGGTGCTGGAGGGGTGGGGCTTGGTGGCTCGGCATCCTGGAGGCAGCTCATGTAGTGGGCACCACAGAAGCCCCTGGCTCCTCGGTGTGGGCGCTTCTGTCCATTTCGTTCACCCCAAGCCATCTTCCGCTCATCTACCTTTGGCACCAGGACACCACTAAACCACGACATGCTGCAGAGAGGAAGGAGGTACAAAACTGAGATCATGCCCCAAATAGCTGACTGACATGATTTAAATGTGTACATACACATGAAGACTGGTGCTCCCCACTCCCAAAGAAGGAAGACAGAACATTTAACCCGACCCCAAATCAGCATCCCATAGACTACCAGCTCTGAATGGCTTAAAAGGGAGAATGAATGAACAATCAACAAGCAAAATGTAATAATATTCCCTTGCATTTGGAAAGGATCTTGGACTTTTCCAACATTCCACCTGATCTGTGGAAGATACTTTGTCAAACTAGCAAAGTCAGATGGCAAATAAGGAAATTGAGACCCAGAAAAACTAAGTGATTTGCCCAAGTACCTATAGCTAATGAATGAATGACCCCCAAGAGTTGAGTGACCCCTAAGTTTACTCTCCTGTAAAATTCCCAATCTGCCTTCAGCCCAAGTTCAGGTCCTGAATGGAACATCATTAACCATCAAATGTTTACTGACCTACTATGACTAGGGCACCCTCCATACTTCTCCAGAGTACCTACTTGGAGGGAGGAGGGGGTCATTTATACCAAAAATGTGATAAGTGATCCTCCCTGCAAGGTAGGAATGGGAGGAAGGTGGGGGAAGAAAACAGGCAAGCTGTAAAGTGGCACTCCAAGCTGGCACCTGAAGACAACTGGCCCTACCAGTTACGCGTGGTCGGACAATCAAACCTTTGTCTTCCCCTCCCCCCTAAACATGGAATTTCTCTTCCTAAGTTCTCTGTAGGGTAGTATGAGTCTTAACTATGGCCCAAACAGAGGAGTTTGGCTGAGGTGAATGGGTGGGTGGGGGGGGGAGAATACAAGGAAGACCTGGCCCCTTTAACTCCATCTGACTCCCAAATCCAAATCCATAAAAACCTAAAGAATCCAGTAAAATAACTTCCAAGGGATGGAGAAAAATTATAAGAGTCATATGCAGAACTGTACCATGTTTCTAGTTGGCGCAGCTCCCTGTGTCCTCAGTCAGACTGTTCCCACAGCTGCCTGGGGCCAGATCCCAGATCAAGACCATTTTCTACCCTTCTTTCCTGACATCCTGTTCCTGACTATGATCCCTACCCCCACCTCCCAGCTTTGTTTTCAGTCCCCTCAGTTCCCTATCCTCCAAGGACCTATTCCTAGCACCATTCCCAGGCCCTTCTTAGACATGTCTGAGAAAAGTAAACAAGGGTGCAAAATTCAGCAAAAAACAATATCCTTCAAGCATCTCTAGGTAGCAGAGTAATATGGGCAGGTACCACACAAACCTCTGAGTCGGGTGACCACCTGTTTAAGAGTGTAAGCTCAGGGTGGCTAGGTGGCACAGCGGATAGAGCACCGGCCCTGGAATCAGGAGTACCTGAGTTCAAATCCAGCCTCAGACACTTAATAATGACCTAGCCGAGTGGCCTTGGGCAAGCCACTAGGCCCCACTACCTTGCAAAAACAAACAAACAAAAAGTGTAAGCTGCAGGACTTTACAGAGCGATCCATCACTGACAGCCTTGATGCTTTCTACTTTCCTCACAGTCGGACTCCAGGTCCTCTCTGACCTCCCTCCTCTCAGGCAAGGAAAGCTTGAGAGCCTTCTGTGTCACCTACTTGCTGTCCCATTCCCATCTGCTTCCCTGGCTGGTGTCAAGGTTACTCCCACCCCCAACTCACCCATTCTGATTCCTGATCCTTCATTCCATATTCTTACACGGGCCTTGAGTTTTGCAGTAAAATAACTTCCAAGGGACGGAGAATAATTATTGGAGGGCAAAAATAATCAACTTCCAGAGAGGCACTAACCCGAGATGCGTTCGCCGCAACTCCAAACGAAAAAGGGTGGGTTCTCCTCCCTGGCCCAAAGAGAGATGAAGCCCCTTACAAACGCTCCCTCCGGGCGACGCTATTCAGGTGAGGCCCCCTCGGTGCCTGCCCCATCGAGGCCGCTGTCCTTGCTGCCCCAAGGGGCTAGGGCCATCTTTCCGAGATGGGGACCCCCAGGCTCGGCCCTCACCCCATTCCGACAGGGCCGTCCGAGCCCCGGCTCCGTCCCGGCCTGCTCGGCTCCTCTCCCCACTCGGGTCCGCGCCTGGGGGTGCCGCCAGGGTCACGGGCACAGCCCAGTGGGGGTGGGGCGGCGGGGCCCGGGCCCGCGCCGCCCCTCCCCCACTCTCGGCCCGCCCCGCCCCCTTCCGGGGAGGCAGGTAGAGGTCAGGGGCTGGGCCCGCCCGGGCCCTCGGGGCTCCCGCCGGTGCCTCCGCCCCTCGGGGGCCGCCGCGCCTCCCCACCTGGCCTCACCTGGCGGGCCGCTCCGGCCCCCGACGCCGGGCGGGGCCCCTCCCTGGCTGCCTGGCGGCGGGGCCGCGCGGCCCTGGTCCTCGCCAGTCCCGGGCTGTCCAGCGCAGCCGCCCTCTACCCCGGATCCAGAAGTCCCCTCCCCGCGGGTTCCCGGGCTCCCCGCCTTAAAGGCGCCAGCGCCTTTTGTCCGGGCAGCCGTCCCCCGGAGCGGGCCCGCGGGCCGCGGGCCGCGGGCCGCGGGCCGGGGGCGGCCGAGGAGCCCCCTCCCCGCCCCGCGCCGCGCCGCGCCGGGCCGGGGCCCGCCCGCAGCTTGAGCTCGGAGATCGGGGCCGGGCCCGGGCCTGGGCTGCGCCGGGACGGGCGGGAGGGAGCCCGGGCCCGCGCCGGCCGGCCTCCCCCCGGACCCTTCCTTCCCGGCCAGGCCCCCCGGGAGCCGAGGCTCCCCCGCCCAGGCGCTGCGGGCCGCGCTCCCGCGGGAGCCCCGCTCCAGAATTAATTAAGCTTTCATTCCAGAAGGCACCAGGTGCGTGCGGCCAGCCCCCCCCCCCCGACACACACGCGCGCACACACACACACACACACACACACACACACACACACACACACGCGCGCGCGCGCGCGCCGTCCCGCCTCCTTCCCTGCCCTCTGGGATGCCCGGTGCCCCAGGGGCCCAACAGCTGCGGAGCGGGAAAGGTGGCAGGCCCACGAGCCCCTCGCTCCCGACACCCTCCCTCCAGCAGGGCCGCCTGCCGCGGCCGCGCGGGGTACCTGGCACCTCGAGGGGGCATCGCCGGCTGAGCACCTGGGGAAACTTTGAAGCTTTTATGAATTTCACACATTTTTTTCCCCTTGCAGTTGCGTCAGCGTAAGTTACCTGGGAGGGGAGTCACGTGGTGGGTTTTTTTCCCCTTTAACCCTTTCAGAGTACCCCAGTCTGTGGGTGAGAACCCGGAGGCTAGCTGTGCTGATAGGGCCCTGGAGCCGACTGGCGGATAGGGAGGTGCGGGTGAGCAGGCTGGAACCGGGATCCGGGAGGGCCCCGGAACCCCACCTCTTAGAGCCAGCCTCGCACAGTCCGGGAGGGCCCCGGGACCCCACCTCTTAGAGCCAGCCTCGAACAGTCCGGGAGGGCCCCGGGACCCCACCTCTTAGAGCCAGCCTCGCACAGTCCCACGGCTTGGAAATCTGAAGGGGCCTGCCTTGCCTACAGCTTCCCACACCCAGAGCACCGGGCCCCTGGAGGACGGATGCAGTGGCTAAACACTAATTTTAGGATTCTTAGGGTTCTCAGAGCACTCCCTTCTTAATACATTTATCTCACCTGTCATCTCTCCTACGAAATCTTCCTAGGACATGCTCCGTTTTCTTGAAATCCAGTAGAATTTATACTCTGAAATGTGAATATTTAGTGCTTAGGACAGCAACTATATAATAACCCAATATATATACATAATATATATGTATACATATAGATACAATAGTAACCTAAACCATTCATTATATAAAAGTGGAAAGGACATTTGTCAAAGTCACTGTCTTGTGTATCATTTTGACCCTGATGTCACTGCGAACTAGGCCTAAATCCCAGAGATCAGAGAAGGTAGAAAAGGACCTATTTAAAAAAGTTTTAGCTGCTTGTTTCATAGTAGTAAGAAACTGGATGGAACAAATGAAAAATTTCCATACCAATGGAATGCTATTATGTCATAAGAAATGATGAAAGGAATGATTTCAGAAAAACTTGAAAAGATTTCAGTGGGTGAAATCAGCAAAATCAGGAGAATACTTTATATAAAAGCAACAACTAAGTAAAACAATTTGGCAAAACTTAAATCTGATGAACTCCAACTCCAGTTCCCATGTCCTGTTGGTGAAAGTTGCTACCCACCTCCTGACAGTGAGGTGATGGAATCAAAGTGCAGGATGAGCATACAGCTTAGTTCACAGCCCATGACTATATCTATTTGCTACAGGGGTTTTATCTTTCTTTTTATTTTTTAATTGTGGGAGGAGGTAGGGAGTCAGGGTTTAGAGAGACTTTCTCCTTAGAATCAGAAGAAAACAGAAGGAAGATCAAAAGGAATATATAAACAAGCAGGACAGTTTTTTTTTTAGATTTTTCAAGGCAATGGGGTTAAGTGGTTTGCCCAAGGCCACAGGGCTAGGTAATTATTAAGTGTCTGAGGCCGGATTTGAACTCTGGTACTCCTGACTCCAAGGCCAGTGCTCTATCCACTGCACCACCTAGCCACCCAAGCAGGACAGTTTTGAAAGTTATACATTAACTTTGCTTTACTGTTTAAGTAAATATAATAAGTATCTAAATAATCAGATTTATTTAATTAATAAGATATAATTAATAAAATAATCTAAATTAAAGTTATTTGTTATGTTAAAAATTTAAACTGCCTCACTACTGTAAGGATTTAATAAAATAATGTTCATGAAAAGTACACTTATAGCCCTACCTCCACCCAGGTGGGTTGAGAGATTCCCTGAGGATCAGCCCTATGTATGGATGGATATAGGACTTCTGACTGATGGAAAGATTTCCAGTAGGGTTCAAAAGAGATGAAGTGAAAGAGAAGGTTGTCTTTGGAATGACTATCAGTAGTCTCTGGAATAGTAAAAATCTGGAAAAGCCAATGCTCCAGCATGCCCCTAGATTCTCAAAACAGGCAACCTAGAAACTGTTAAGAACAGATTTCTCCAAAGACACATTTTTCTCCTTAGCTGAGCTAAGATTGTATCTGATTTCTAAGTCAGAGATCCCATTTACAGTATATATATATATATATATATATATATATATATATATATATTCTATTGTCTAACCTCACCTGCATAAATCCCATTTCTATTTCAATGTTTACTCACTACTTGGTGGAAGTAAGGTAAGCAAAGACTAAACTATTGCTTTCCCAGGTTGAGGAAGGACTACTTTCCACCCAGTGTGACCAGAGAAAATGATTTTTATTCTGTACCTGGAAAATAGTATAGTATCCTTATACTGCAAAAATCTGATATAAAATAAATAGATATACTTCTAGCCTTATACCCATTTTGGGAAAAGGAGAGTAAAGAAATGAGAACCCACTCATAGGGCCTTCCTTCCTCTATATAAAAGTGATCATTGCAGTTTTCCTTGGAACATTGTGGATTCCATTTCTAAATCTAATTAAAAATATTCCTGTAATGAGAGCTACATAGGTTCCTGTAGTTTGGACTTTTATGACACCCTAAAACCCATTACAGCATTAAAATTGATAAACTCCTATAATATATACTTATGTTAAATAGACCCTACCAATAAGGCAATTCTTAGAATCTACAAACTGGGTATTTCCTTCTAAGGCTATGATACAAGACTTAAGTTACTTATTTCTTAATTCTCATTCTGGTTATATAAGCAGGTTCCCTCCTTTTCCAGTTAATATATTTTCTGGATGATATTCCTTATACCATTTTTTTTAAGCAAAGTGATTTCTACTACAATTCACTAGCTCACTGCCCACATTGCCTCATGTGTATGGTGCCTTCCCAATATTGAAATTTGCTTTTTAGAAATGTGATATTAGTAACAATTTCATCCTTCAAGAGAGAAGGAATCAACAAGGAAGATATAGATGGTGTTGGAGGGAGAGGACCATTTCCTCACAGAACTTGTGATTTTAAAAAGGAGAGGAAATCTGGGCATAGTATGACATCTTCCTTAGATTTTAGAAAAGTGGATTTCAGAGTCCAGATGAAAATCAAGAAGAATCTCATGGGGACGGCTAGGTGGCACAGTGGATAGAGCACCGGCCCTAGCTGTGTGGCCTTGGGCAAGCCACTTACTCCATTGCCTAGCAAAAAAAAAAAAAAAAAAAGAATCTCATGGTTCAAGGGGAGTTAGCCCAAGAGGGATAGGAGGTACTCAAGAATGAAATTATAAAGGGAAACAATTCCAATGAAGTGGGATTTGTCTGAATTAGCCAATGTGAATGCATAGGAAATGCATCAGTGAATTTATATTTAAGTCCACAGGGGATGGAAACAAAGTCAGATAACAAAGGATAAATATAAAAATATAGGGGTTAAGCACACTCTAAGAGTAGGATTAAAAATTCTAAAACTCAGAGCAAACTTATATTGTCTAAGGAAGCTAAGGACAGAAAAGGAGGGGAGTATGGATATATTAAGAGAAAAAAAGTATCAGAGAAGGGATAGAGTCTTTGCTTGAATAGATGGGACAAAGGAAACTAATAATAAAGAAAAGGCACAGCTGCTCAAATATTATTTTGTTTGAGTATTAAGACACTAACAAGGATTTTATATCCAAGATAAATAAAGAGGGTACCATCTAGTTCTAAAATCTTGGGTTCTGAAAGAACTGGCATGTGTGATTACTGGGCTACTGTCAGCAATATTTGGAAGGTCAAGGATATTGGGAAAGGTACTCTGAGTTTGGAAGAGGGCAAATGTCCCAATTCTTCACCAAAAGAAAAAAATAATAGATTTTGCAAGCAATAGGCCAGAGCGTTTGACTTTGATTCCTGGGAATAGTTTAGAAAGCAAAATCTAGATTGAGAAATGGTGATTATAAAAAGTCATCATGGTTTCTTAAAGAATAGGTCATGCCAGGGTGGCTAGGTGGCATAGTGGATAAAGCACTAGCCTTGGAGTCAGGAGTACCTGGGTTCAAATCTGGTGTCAGACACTTAATAATTACCTAGCTGTGTGGCCTTGGGCAAGCCACTTAACCCCATTTGCCTTGCAAAAAGCCTAAAAAAAAAAAAAAAGAATAGGTCATGCCAGATTTAAATTCATTTCCTTCTATTTCTTTCTTTCTTTGGATAGGAATGCTGAATAAGTAGAGTATACTTCTATCCATAGCATAAGAAGACCATGGATTATAATTTACCTAGATTTTAGCAAAGGTTTTGATAAATTATCTCTTATTCTTTTTGTGAATAAGATGGAAAGTTGTAGCCTGAAAGATAAAGCAATCAAATGTATTCAGAACTTATAGGATGGTTGGACTTAAAAGATTAGCTCATTAATAGTTCAATGAAGTCTTTGTAAAAGGAGCTTTCTAGTGGAGTGCCCCAGGGATCTGTGCTTGTTTCTGTTCTGTTTTAACATTTTTCTTCAGTGACTTGAATAAAAATTTAAATGACATGTTCATCATATTTACAGATGACACAAAGCTTAAAGGGATAGCTAGCCCACTGAATAAAACAGTATGAATCCCCCCCGAAAAAAGATCTTATAGGCTAGCATATTAAGTTGAATCTAATAATATGAAATTCTGTAACAGAAACTGCAGTCTTACACTTAAGTACAAAAAACAGAAATCAGCTCTGCAAACACAAGATTAGGGAAGCATGGTTTAATAGTCATTCTGAAAAACAAAACAAAGCTGGGGATTTAGTGGACAACAAGCTCAATTTGAGTCACTGGTAAAATCTGGCAGTCCAAAAAACTAATGTAAACTTGGATTGCTTGGAGAGGGATGTAATCCTCAGGAACAGTTTGGTAATAGTTACAATATATTCTATCCAGGTTAGACTGCATATAGATTGCCATATTTCCCTATTTATAAGATTCACCCTTTTTCAAAAAATTTGGGGTCTAAAAACTGGGAGCATCTTATACAGTGGCTGTAGATTTTTTTTTTACTTGCATTTGCCACTTTTTCATGCTTGTCCTTGCGCTCATTGTTTTGCATTTGTTACTGATATATTCGGTTACATTTTGCCATGTTCTGCCCAGAAATGGCTCAGAAAAGATTTTCGTACAGTGCTGAATTCAAGTTCAAAATGATCCAGTTTGCAAAAGTGAATGTCAATCATATGCTACTGAACTAAGAAAACAGTCTGAGACTAGTTAGAGGAAGAAGAAACCCTACTGAAGACACCATGGTAGAAGAAGGCCAGGAGAAGTAAGTCAGCAAAATAGCCTGAGTTAGAGAAGTAAGTGAAGAGATGGATCGAAAAGCAAAGAACGATTGGAATTCCTGTGTCCACAAAGAAGGTTCAGCATAAGGCAAGAAAAATTGCAGATGGAAAAAAGTGACTGATTTCAAAGAAGGACACGATTGGTACTTCAGGTTCATGAAAAGGAATGGACTAAGCATACATCCAGGTACCAGACCTGCCCAGAGAGAGCTTGTGGTCACCCACAGACCAGAACACAGGTCAGTGAGAGGTTAGAGCCTCTCCTAAGATAGTGATTCCTCATCAAATACAGGAGGACGAGCTAACGGATGGGAATTTTGACAGTGATAAGGAGTTATATGAATTTTATGATAAATAAAACTGGAGTTCAATAACTTTATGTAATACATTTTTTTTCAACTTTTGGACCTGAAAATTAGGGTGCATCTTCTACATGGGGAAATAAGGTAATATGTGCAGTTCTGAGAATCCTAGTTTAAGAAGGCTATTGAGAAGCTGGAAAATCTCCAGAGAAGGATAAAGGATCATCATTGTCTTATGAGAATCTGTTGAAGGAATTAGGAATGTTTAGCCTGAAAAGAAGAATCAGGAGAGGTTATGATATCTATCTTCAAATACTTGAAAAGTTGACATTTGGAGAACAGATTAAATTAGTCTTGTTCTTTTGGTCCCATCTGGTAGAACTAGGACAGTGACTAGAAGTTGCAAAGATGTGAATTTAGGCTCCAGGTCAATAGAAACTTCTAAGAGCTTTTTAGAGAAGGCATTTTTAAAATTTTTTTTTTTAGGTTTTTGCAAGGCAAATGGAGTTAAGTGGCTTGCCCAAGGCCACACAGCAATTGATGGGCATCCCTTTGATTTCTAGATGAAAATGATGAATATCTATAAAATATCTATAAAAATCAAATTACCCAGATTAAAAGAAGAATAAATAGAATACTTAAACAATCCAGTCTTACAAAAAGAAATCAAACAAGCCATCAGTGAATTTCCTAAGAAAAAATTCTCAGGACCAGATAATTCACATACAAATTCTCCCAAATATTCATTTAATTGAAATTATCAAATAAATTGGCACTTAATTAGGCAAAACAGCTCCTACCATTTTCTTAATTTTCTATTCATGGATGAAAAAGAAACGCCTTTCATATTTGATACAAACAATTTGGTTTTCTTCTTTCCTTTTTTAAATCAAATTAACTAAAGGCTTAATCTCTAATTGTTTCATAAAATTAGCTTATAGTTTTATTTATTAGTTCAATAGTGCCTTTCAATTTATTACTCTCTCTTTTGATCTTCAGGATTTCCAATTTGGTGTGTAATTGGGGGTTTTTAATTTATTCTTTTACTATTTTTTTTAGGTGTGTGTCCAATTCATTGCTCTGTTCCCCCCCCCCCATTTTCTTGATGTAAGCATTTAGGGATATAGTTTTTCCCCCCAACTACCTCTTTGGCTACATTCCAAAATTTTTGGTAAGTTGTCTCATTGTTGTCATTTTCTTTAATGAAATTATTGATTGTTTCTATGATTTGTTCTTTGACATATTTTTTAGGATTAGATTATTTAATTTCTGATTAATTTTTAATCTCTCTTTTCATTGTCCATTCCTGAATGTAATTTCCATTACATTATGATCAAAAAAGGGAAGCATTTCCTATTTCTGCTTTTCTGCATTTGGTTGTGATATTTTTATGCCAGTTTTTGTGTAGGTGCCCTGTATTGATGATAAAAAGGGATATTCTTTCTATTCCCATTCAATTTTTTTTTTTTTAGGTTTTTGCAAGGCAAATGGGGTTAAGTGTCTTGCCCAAGGCCACACAGCTAGGTAATTATTAAGTGTCTGAGACTAGATTTGAACCCAGGTACCCCTGACTCCAGGGCCCGTACTTTATCCACTGCGTCACCTAGCTGTCCCTTCCCATTCAATTTTCACCAGAGATCTAATACGAGTAACTTTTCCAGAATCTTATTCGCCTCCTTAACTTCTTTCTTGTTTATTTTTTGGTTGGATTTATCTAGTTCTGAGAGGGAAAAACTGAGATCCATTACTAGTATAGTTTTATTATCTATTTCCATCTGTAACTCATTAAAGTTCTTCAAAAAAAAACATTTGTGGCATATATGTTTAGTATTGATATGACTTCATTTCCTTTGATACCTTTCAGCAAGATAAATTTCCTTCTTTATCTCTTTTAATTAGCTCTAATTTTGTTTTAGCTTTCCCCCAAATCATGATTGTTACCCTGCTTTCTTTGCTTCAATTGAAGCAGAATAAATTCGGCTTCATCCCCTTACCTTTACACTGTGTGTATCCCTCTGCTTCAAATGTGTTTCTTGTAAACAATATATTGTCAGAGGGCAGCTAAGTGATGCAATGGTTAGAGCACTGTCCCTGGAGTCAGGAGGACCTGAGTTCAAATCCAGACTCAGACACTTAATAATTACTTAGCTGTGTGACCTTGGGCAAGTTACTTAACCCCATTGCCTTTTAAAAACCTAAAAAACAAAACCAAAAACCAAAAACAACATATTGTAGGATTCTGCCTTTCAATCCATTCTGCTATCCACTTTAGTTTTATGGGTGAGTTCATCCCCTTCACATTTATGGTTATCATAACTATGTATTTCCCTCCATTCTATTTTTAACTTGTTTATCTCCCCACTCTCTCTTACCTCCCCACCACACACCTTTTCCCTCCTCACAAATATTTAACTTCTAATCACCACCTTCCACAATATACCCTCCCTTTACCTTCCTTCTCCTTTTTTTTCTTTTCTTTTTTACTTCCTTATAGGGCAAGATAGATTTCTATATTCAATTGAGTGTGTATGTTATTCTCTCTTTGAGTCAATTTGATGACAGTAGGGCTTAAGATTTGCCCAACACATCCCCTAGCCTTCTTCCCCTCTATTATAATAACTCTTTCATGCCACTTTAATGTGAGAAATTTACTTCATTCAGTCTTCCCTCTCCTTTTTCTTCCAATGCAATTTTCTTTCAAAAAAATCCACACTCTGTCTATATATATATATACTTCTAAATTGCTCTGATACTAGTAAAATTCTTTAAGGTTACAAATATTGTCTTGTCACATAGAAATATAAAATTTAACCTCATTGAATAGCTTATGTTTTCTCTTTCTTGTTTATTTTTTATGTTTTTGTTTCCCTTGAGTCTTGTATTTGGAAATCAAATTGTTTTTATTCAATTTGAAAGTTCTCTATTTCATTAAATATCCATTTTTCCCCCCATGAAAGATTATATTCAAATTTGTGCAGGGTAAGTGATTCTTGGTTATAATTCAAATCCTTTGCCTTCTGGCATATCATATTCCAAGACCTCCAGTTCTTTACTATGGAAATTGCCAGATTCCTTGTAATCCTGACTGTAGCATACCTTCTCTTTGATCTCTGAATTCTGAATTTGGCTTTCATGTTCCTGAAAGTTTTCATTTTGGAATCTCTTTTAGGCAGAATTTGATAGATTCTTTCAATTTCTATCTTGCCCTCTGATTCTAATATATCAATGCAGTTTTCTTTGATGATTTCTTGAAAGATCCAGTTACAGACCTATTTTCTAGGTCAGTTGTTTCTCCAATGAGAAATTTCACTCCTTCATGTTCTTTTTTTAAAAATTTTGTTTTATTGTATCTTAATGTCTTATGGAATCATTAGTTTCCACTTATTTTTTCTTAAAGATTTTATTTATTTTGAGTTTCACAATTTTTCCCCTAATCTTACTTCCCTCCCCCCACCCCCACAGAAGGCAATTTGTTAATCTTTACATTGTTTCCATGTTGTATATTGATCCAAATTGAATATGATGAGAGAGAAATCATATCCTTAAGGGAGAAATATAAAGTATAAGAGATAGCAAGATCAGGGGGCAGCTAGGTAGTGCAGTGAATAGAGCACTGGCCTTGGAGTCAGGAGTACCTGGGTTCAAATCCAACCTCAGACACTTAATAATTACCTAGCTGTGTGGCCTTGGGCAAGCCACTTAACCCCATTGCCTTGGAAAAAAAAAGATAGCAAGATCAGACAATAAGATAATCAGGTTTTTTTCCCCTAAATTAATGTTAATAGTCTTTGGTCTTTGTTCAAACTCCACAGTTCTTTCTCTGGATACAGATGGTTTAATTCTAATTTTTAAGGAATTATTTTCTTCAGTGAATTTTTGTTCTTCCTTTTTCATTTGATTAATTCCATTTTTTTCCCCTCTTGGCAAATTTTGTATATCTTTTCCCATTCTCTTGACTCTTTTTTCATGATTCTCTTGCATTATTCTCATTTCTTTTCCCAATTTTTCTTCTATTTCTCCAATTTGCTTTTTAAAACTCCTTTATAAGCTCTTCCAGAAATTCTCTTTGGACTGGAGAGCCATTTTGAACTGATTTTCTTTTTCTAAGTTTATGTCTTCCTATTACCATAATTATTTTTTACAGTCAAGCTCCTTTTTGTTTTTTGCTCTTTTTTTAGCCTTTTTATGCCTTGGCTTTTTTATGTGAGAATTGGGCTCTGGTCTTTCACTGTCCCAAGCTTTTTGTGCTGGCACTCAATCTTACCACTTGCTTTCACTGAGGGGAGGCTTTCCTTCTGGTTTGTACTGGGTGGGGGGGGGAGGGGTAAAGCCTCTCTGTTGGCCTCTCCTGGGTTTGGGGTTGCTGCAGGCCCCCAGTTCTGAGGCTGTTGCTCTTAGATCTCATTCCCCTTGTATCCCAGTGACACTGACCTTTCCTCCTATACTGGTAAGCTGCCTCCTGTCTTCTAGATCAATTCTGAAGCAGTTTTCTTGTTATTTGGAGGAGAATTTGGGAGGACTTCAGAGAATTCTTTCCTCACTTTGCCATTTTGGCACCTGAAGTGTCTCCACTGATTCATTTGATTAGGATCCCAACAGGGCTCTGGGGCAGTATAACTTGACTGACAACCTTAATGATTGAAATCAAGGTAACCTGAGGCAAAGAGTTTTGAACACAACAATTTATTGGCAAGCCTCACAATTGCCAATAAAAAAATGTGGGAGTCCTTAGCAAGCAAAAAGACCCTAAATGAGGGCAGACAGATTGTTTTTATACAAAAAAAGGAGCATCCAAAAGTTAGGAGGTAGTACTGGCCCTGAAATCAGGAGGACCTGAATTCAAATGTGGCCTCAGACACTTGATACTTACTGGTTGCAAGTCACTTAACCCCATTGCCTTGCCAAAAAACAACAACAACAACAGAAGTTAAGAGACAGCATAATAGATAAGGAAAACAAAACATTTGGCTGGAAGTTTGGAATGCAGGGCTAGCAACAATCCCTCTTTCCATTTTTTTAGTATGGAAAATCATTGGTGGTATTTACCTGCACATGTATTTAGTGTCACAGCAATAACAGATCAGACTTTCTTGATGTTTTGCAGAGATAATAGATTAGACTCCTTGCTCCCTTCAAAGATAACAGATTTTCTTGATACAAGAGTAGAATAGTGATAAGCAGAAAACTGAACTTCTAAACTTTATTGACTCAGAGAGAAAAGCTGAAACCTCTGAACTTAGAGACAAGGAAATGTGACTTGGGCAATATATAAAATGTCAGCAGTGGTAGAATCAATTACAAAAAATGGAGAAAATATCAATTAGATTTTCTCAGTACCTTAACACTAGACTGAACCAAGAAGAGCTAACTAGACCTTACTTACTGCTTAGAAGTGACAAGCCTCAAGGTCTTAGGGGAATCAAAGACAATAGGCTTCTAATGACCTTAAACCAAGGATTGCTGCCCTATTGTAGAGTACTAGAATACCATAATACTCAGCTAAGACAGAGTTCAGAAAACCTTCAGCTGCTCATTGAAAATGAAGCCCGGGGTGGCTAGGTGGCACAGTGGATAGAGCACAGGCCCTAGAGTCAGGAGTACCTGAGTTCAAATCCGACCTCAGACACTTAATAATTATCTAGCTTTGTGGCCTTGGGCAAGCCACTTAACCCCATTTGCCTTGCAAAATCCTAAGAAAGAAAGAAAGGAAAGAGAGAGGAAGAGAGAAAGAAAGAAAGAAAATCAAGCCCAGGGAGTCCATTGGGTTGACCTTTCTGGTGGAAACTTTGTGCTTTGTGAAATCCATTGTTGCAGAACAGCAGATTCAATCAGTCTAACAGAAGCATCAGAAACTGGTCCAGGCCAGCAACAGATGAGCCAGATGATGAACGATTATCATTACTGATTGACCTTCTTGACTCTGTCTGGAAAATAATTTAGCCATATAGCAGAGAAACCATGCCCAGTTGAGCACAGGAGCAGTTTCTCCATTCCTATCCCTATCCAATCCCTTCCCTTAAATGATTTTCATGAGGATATTCTGAAGAAAGATCATTAAAATCCTGAATTTCTGAAGTTGTATGTTGCACTGACCACATGTCTTCCCTACATATATACCGCACTGCCCTTACATTTTAAGTGTGGGTCCACTCTCCCTCCCTCTCCCTATTCTGGATGCATTTGTGGAAGTTTGCCTTAGGTTTTGGGAGAAATGTGTTATTGCATTTTTGCAATTGTTATTGCATTTTTTTAGTAAATGTCTACTGACTGTTAAGGGAAAGCACGCACTGGTTGGGGGTTGATGAGCTACATACAATTTTAGGAGTATAACCATACATAGGGTTATCCTAGAACACTGAGATTTATAGCAGTTGCCACTCCAAGGAGCCTAACTTACCATTGCAAATTTGGGTTGAATGTTTGAGTCTAGGGGTCAAAAGGTATTTAGAAGGGGCTTCCTGGAAATCTTAAAATCATGAACTGAAAAGACCTTGTTTTGTCCCCAAATAAGTGTGTTTGTAAAGCAGTTTCATCTACTGAAATAAAAGCTCCTTGAGCACAAGGGCTATAGCTTTTACCTATTTATATTCTATAGTATTTAGTGACATAATGAACATTTGGCAATACTGATTCTTATTATCTGAATCATAGAGATAGACAGGGCATTATAGTCTATTTAGTCTGACTTGGGCCTCTTTATGGGTGAAAAAAAAATGAAGCCCATAAGTGGAGTTATCAAAGGTCACATAGTTCATGACTATTGTTAGTCCTTTTCCTCAAAGAGAACCACATCAGGGGAGTGAAGCCATGACATGTAATTAAATTGAATTTAAGTGAGGAAAGGCAATGTAAAATCACTGGTCTCACTTTCTTCTCTGGAGCCAGCTGGGTCTAGTGGTCAGTGAAAAGTTTCCTAGAGTTTGATTTTACTAAATGACTTAGGATAACAGCACAGATTTATTGTTCACCCAGGCCTACAGTCAAACTTGCATGAAAGGTAGCTCAGTGAAACTAAACTTAAAAAGACTTGGGGGAACCATAGTTATACAATGGCACAATAAGATGGTGGGATCTTCAGTAGGTGGTATTTTCTTTCTTTTTTTCCTTTAAGATTTTATTTATTTTGAGTTTTACAATTTTTCCCCTAATCTCCGCCCCCCCCACAGTCTGTTAGTCTTTACAATGTTTCCATGGTAATCTAAGTTGAATGTGATGAGAGAGAAATCATATCCTTAAGGAAGAAAGATAGCAGAATTATATAGTAGGATAATGGGTTTCAATCTCCACAATTCTTTCTCTGGATACAGATGGTATTCTTCATCGCAGATACCCCCAAATTGTCCCTGGTTGTTGCACTGATGGGATAAGCAAGTCCATTGCTCATAGGGTGTGCAATGTTTTTCCGATTCTGCTCATCTTACTCAGCATCAGTTCATGCAAATCCTTCCAGGTTTCCCAGAATTCCCATCCCTCCTGGTTTCTAATAGAACAATAATGTTCCGTGACATATGTAATACCAGTTTCTTAAGCCGTTCCCCAATTGAAGGACATTTACTTAATTTCCAATTCTTTGCCATCACAAACAGGGCCGCTATGAATATTTTTCTACAAGTGATGTTTTTACCCTTTTTCATAATCTCTGCTAGATCAAAAGGTATGCACATTTTGCTGCCCTTTGGGAATTAATTTCAAATTTCTCTCCAAAAAGGTTGGATGAGTTCACAGCTCCACCAACAAATTAGTGTCTCAGATTTCCCACATCCCTTCCAACATTGATCATTATCCTTTCTGGTAGTAGGTGGTATTTTCAATCATTGTCCATCAAAGGAGTCGATAAAGGGCCTAAGGATCATTATTAATAATTTCATTAACTTCTGAAAGGGTCTCTCCTTCCTTTGAACCTTGGGGGTTTATCAGTTATTCTAAAAAGCCTTCACAAAGCACAGGGTAGATTTTATCTTGATGGGATCTAGGGAGACAAGAAGGCTAAGTTTTTTAGAGGAAAAGTTCCAACTTTACAATTTAAAAGGCTTTGTTTTTCTTAAAGATGAGCTTCCTTTTACAACCACTTCTGCTCTTAGAGGCATAGAAAAATAAGTCAAATAAACTTATTTTAAAGGGTAAAATTCATTATTTACACCAGATATGGATCAGAATGACTGGAGATGGCCTAGGATGCAGTGAGAAACCTTGACTCTTTTAAGTTAGGATCTTCCCCAGGTGTTTGTTTGAGGCAACATCCATTCAGTGTTTAAGGCTAGGTAAGAAAGAAAGCAAAGAATGGCTTTTTTAACCTAGTCAAACATCAGTCAGGAGGGCAAGACCCTCAGGATTTCTAGTCAAGACAAAAACAATTGCTATTTACATTCACTCTGAGATAATCAAGAGCCAAGCAATGAATGACCAAGTTGGGCTTGACCTGGGACATATTATTGGCCAATCAATATTGTCCTTTTACTCAAAGAGAACCACAACATCAGGGAAGTGATGCCATAGCAGGTGAGAACCAGGGTCATGCTTTCCTAGTACAGGAATCTTTCTATCATTCTCCAATATGATCCTAATTACACAGTTGTTTCTGGTCTAGATAAATATACCTATGATAACCTTTACTAGGATCCTTTGGAGAAAATTAATGACTATTTCATCAATTCTTCTAAAAACTTGGTTTGAATTATTTTGGCTGTGAACCAGGAAACAAAAGTAATAGGAGGGTTAATGTATCCTTACTGACCTAAATGTTTGAGAACTACTGTCCAAGATCAAGCACAAAAGAGGTAGAAATCCTCAAATGGGACATTTGAGTGAAACCTGATTGAATTCAGTTCTGCTCCTTTTTACAAAAGAAGGTATTTCTTAATAGATATCTCATTTAATTGAATAATACTTTAAAAACAACAGAGAAGATTGATATTTCAATAGTTCTATGATTTCATTAATGTCAGTACTCCCTTCAACAATGGAGATCAAAACCTATCTATACCAGTCCATCCTCTATGTGACTTATCTATGTTCTTCCATAAATCTACCCAAGAGGGTCCGCCCAACAAACTGGAAACCTTCCTCTAGATTTGTTGATGTTACACATATAGCAGTTTTAAATGGGGTAGTGCCCTCCTCCTACTACTGATTTATTACCCAGATAGGTATTCACCATATTCCAGCTCTAAGAAGGTGGAAGGGGCTTTCTGGAAATCTTAAAATCATGGACTGAAAAGACCTGGTTTTGTCCCCAAATAAGTGTGTTTGTAAAGCAGTTTCACCTACCGAAATATAAGCTCCTTGAGCACAGTGGGCTATGGCTTTTACCCTTGCATATTCTATGTATATTTTATGGTATTTAGTGACATAATCAACTTTCCCAGCTCTGAGAAGAGATTAGAAGAAATACAATTTAGGGCAGCTAAAGTGGTGTAGTGGACAGAGCACAGGTCCTGGAGATCAGGAGGACCTGAGTTCAAATCTGGCCTCAGACACTTAATAATAGCCTAATTACATGACCTTGGGCAAGTCACTCTTAACCCCATTGCCTTAAATAAAAAAAAAAAGAAATATAATTCTCTTTATCTTTTTTGGTTGTTATTAGTTCTGAGCCCTCTGTTAGAGCCAGTCCTTCTGGAAAAATACTATTTAATGGGGATGTTTCCCTCTTCATTCACTAAAAGCTTCACTTTGACCCAGAAGAAATTTTAGGGACAAAAAGATTTTTTAAGTATTGCTGTGAATATCAGAAGCTAAGGGAGAGGAAGAGTAACAGTGGGAAACCACTAAACCCCTAAGGGGGTTAGCAGCAACAGCATCAGCAACATCAATGACATAAGCCACCACGAGAAGCTGAGCAATAAGGAAAGGTATAGGAACATGAGAGGTTAACTGGGAAGAACAAACTGGCTAAGAAGAAACTGACTTTACTAGCAACTCAGCTGAGAAGTGAATGAGCTTTTAAAGGGTCAGGAAGATGAAATAATTAGGTATATATTTATGGGGGCAGTAATTCAGAGAGCAGAGATGAAACAGGGATATGTAAATATTTATTGACCTCAATAGCTTGGAAAATGGGATGGGGGAAGCAGTGTTAAAGTACATTGTTAGTTCAGAGCAAACAGATTAATTATAGAAGATATTTCTCTTAACTTCATACTGGGGATGGGGAAGTCTTTATATTTGTTTCATTTTTTTGGTTTCTGCAAGGCCATGGGGGGGTTAAGTGACTTGCCCAAGGTCACACAGCTAGGTAATTATTAAGTGTCTGAGGTCAAATTTAAACTCAGGTTGTCCTGACTCCAGGGCCAGTGCTCTATCCACTGCACCACCTAGCTGCCCCCTCTATATTTGTTTTAAATGCTTACTTTGTCTTTAAAAACAGTAATAACTTAATTGTAATTTGGTTTGTACTTATTGGGAATAAAATGGTAAAGTAGAGGAAATGTTAGGTGAATTATATTCTGTAATTATATTCTGTTACCTCTACACTGACTATGTGCCTTAAATTAACACTGCCCCATCCCGTTGTCCAAGCTACTGAGAGGAGGTCAATGAACATTTTAGTGAAGTACCTTTGCCCCTCCCTGGCATGAGAGAAGCCCCTATCAACAAAATAATGAATCCCTGCCCTAGCCTGAAAGAATGAAATCTTTGAGCTACTGCCCCCCATCTACATTCATGAACTACCTTAAATTTCTACCCCTTTAAATCTCATTCACTCAGATGAGTTGTTTGTCTGTCTTTGAGAGGTCAGCCCACTTTGGGGGCACATGATCTCCCAAATAACCTCTCATACCTCTCCTTTCATACCTTTACTATACTATCATGGCTCATCTTCCTTTGAGAAACTAGCCCACTCTTGGGGAGTGTCATCTCCAAATAACCTCTCACTCTTAAATCTCCTTCTATGCTACTTATTCCCCTACTGTTGTTAGTAATCCCCTATTCTCTCTCTCTCTCTCTTAGTTTCTGCTAGCCACTGCAATATCTAAATAAACTTTTCTTTGTTCCTAAATTCTTCCAGATCAGAGTCAGATCCTTTTTTTTTTTATTTTAATTATTTAAGGCAATGGGGTTAAGTGACTTGCCCAAGGTCATACAGCTAAGCAATTATTAAGTATCTGAGGCCAGATTTCAACTTAGGTCACCTTGACTCCAGGGCCAGTGCTCTATCCACTGTACCACCTAGTTACCCCAGAGTCAGATCTTTTAAGTGAATCTTTCAGTTTTGCTCAAACCTTTGAAACCTTTAGCAGGACACATTTTCTAGCAACAAGTTAAAAAAGGTTTTCTCAGAAAAATGATTCTTGGGGAGGAGTTTAGGGGGAAATAGTTCTATAAAAGGACTACCTTGGGTTACATAGTCCAGGGAACTTTCAGCTATATTGCTGTATTGCTGTATTGCTGTTTCAGCTGTATTGCTCCCATCCTGAGGCATACCTTGTGCCTATTAGTCTTGTTCTCAGACTTGTGACACATTTGTTTGTGGCAGTAGCCTTTACCTGTGCTCTCCCCATCTCAGTTCCATATGACTTCTTATAACTTCCCTTTCTCTAACTCCATGTGACTTTCTATGCTTCCTAATTCTCAAATTCCAAGTTGTTTGAATCTGTCTCCTGGACTGAATGAACTCTTAAAGGTCACCCGTAGGTGTGGCTCATCAGTTGTCATCCTATTAAGTTACTCCCTTTTTGATTTATTCAAGAGAGAATTTCATATCTCATAAAGAATTCACTTGGAATGGACATTTAATTATCTAGAATTAATTTAAGACTTTATTATCTGAAATCAATAAAAGATCCAACAAGTGCACATATTTATTTGTGTCTCCCTTTAAGGGTAATCAGGTCAAGGGCCCTGGAAGGCTGGCGTGGCTTGGAAGCTTGAGCTCCTACTTTAGGAAAATGCTTCTCTCACCTGCAAAGCATTTAAGGAATTTTAAGAATGTTTCCCTTTCCACTGAAAGTTTATCTGGTGGTCATTCCTCCTTTTCTTGGTCTAGGTTTTCTTAGCCTTGAAGGACTTATCTCTACTAGGGGCATGTGTGTATATACCCATTAATATATTTGGATGTATATATAATATCCAACATTGATATAGCCTTTCAAGGTTTGTAGAGCACTTTATAAATATCTCATTATATATGTACTTACATGTATATATTTCTACATATTTGTATCTATCTTGTCTGTCTGTCTATCTAACGTCCATAGGTGTAGCAATACCTGAGAGTCTGGGGATCTCCCTGGGGATAACTTTCGAAGGACAAAAGAGCATCTTGGGAATCCTACTACCCACCACTTCACCTTAGCTTGAGAGTAGAGGGAGAAAACAACATTTGGGATTTGGAATTGGAGATGGGTCAGGGTCTAAGAGCAAGTGTGGGTAGAGAAGAATCAGAGACTGTTCACTGGGATACAGAACCAATAAGATCCCCCAGGCCAATTTCAGACACCACAGCAGGCAAATGGGAATGTAGCTACCAGATTGGAGGAAGGGATAGTGAACTTTTCCCCATAAACTGCAATGTTAAGTGACTGAGATGCATATTTTCCTTCCTTTCTTCTCTCTTTCTTCAGTCTATTTAGGTGAAGCTAGGAATCTTCTCACTTCTGCTGATATTTTGTAAGATTGAGTCTCTTTTTTATAAATGAGGTTGCTCTCATTTGTTTCCATTTCCCATAAACTCAGCATTATCCTGGACTTATTAACACTCTCCATCTAGACAATCAGTTTCCATATCTTCTTCACATCTTTTGCATCTGATTCCCTTCTCTTCACTCATACAGCTACCAGCTCAGTTCAGGTCTTCCTCAATTCTTAGATTGTTGTGACAGCCTTCTTATTGCTCTCCCTGCCTCAAGTCTCTGACCACTCAAATTCATTTTATAAACTTGGCCCCAACCATTTTTTAGTATAATTGTTCATCACTCCCATTTCTGCACACTTCAATTCAGATAAATTGGCCTTTCTGCTTTTCATTTTTATCACACTTTCTCCCATCTGTATTCTTTTCTCTTTTTTTAATTCCACATGCCTGCAATGTACTTCCCCCTTACCTCCACCTTAGAGAATCCATCTGTGCAGCTCATGCCCTATCTTTTGCATGAAGCCTTTGCTAATCTCCCTTACCTTCCAGTGTTCTTCCCTTTCAAACTAACATATTTAATTTCTTTGTAAATATATACTCTGGATGCATCAGGACAATTGGTGATGGTCCTGGATAGAAGGCAATCAAGATTAAGAGACTTGCCCAAAATCATACAGTTAGTATAAGTGTCAAGTGTCTGAGGTCAAATTTGAACTCTAGTCCTTCTGACTCCAGCATCAGTGCTCTATTCACTGCACCAGGGTTTCATATTTGGATGACTCCAGTCATCCTGACCCATATCTGACCCCTGGTTCTTAGATGTTTCTGGAGATAAAAGTGAGGCTGGTGGCTTAGCATAGCACTCCCTCACTCAAATCCAATTATGGTGAATGTTGCAGTATCACCTCCCTGATTTCATGGTTTTCTTCCAGAACACAGACCGAACAACAAAAATATATTTATTAATTTGATATATATATATATATATATATATATATATATATGCCATATACATTTCTACATGTACTTAATGTTTCTCCATTAAAATATAAGTTCATTGTAAGGATTTTTTTCAGTCTTTGAATTTGTAACCTCTGTGCCTTATTGGTACCTGTTGTTTTTCAGTTACTTCAGTTGTGTGTTTCTTGGCAAAGATAATAAAGTATTTACCATTTCCTGCCCTGGTTCATTTTTATACTTTTTATTTTAGGGGGTTTTTTTTGCACAGCAATGGGGTTAAGTGATATGCCCAAGGTCACACAACTAGGTGATTATTGTCTGAGGTCGAATTTGAATTCAAGTCCTCTTGACTCCAAGGCTGGTGCTCTATTCACTGCACCACCTAGCTGCCTCCCCCCCATTTATTTTTAAAGATAAAGCAGACAGGGTTAAGTGACTTGAGCAGGGTCACACAGCTAGTAAGTGGCAGATTTGAACTCCAGAAGATGAGTTTCTGACTCCAGGCCTGTAGTTCTATGCACTATGGAGTCACTTAGCTGCCTACTTGGCAAGTAATAAGTACTTAATAAATACTGATTGAGTTATTGCCTTTTAGGAATATTGGTCAGTGCATAAGAGAATCAACCTGAGCAGTTTTGTATTTCATAATCTAAACTAGAATATTATAGATTATAAAAGTTAGGAGAGAAAGAAAGAGGGAGGGAGGGAGAGAAAGGAGAGAGAGAGAGAGAGAGAGAGAGAGAGGAGAAAGGAGGGGGAGAGAGAGAGATGGAGAGAGAATTGAGAGAAAAAAATTAGGAGAGCATAGACTTCCTTTATGTTCTTATTGTCTACTTATAGACTCACTTATTTATAGAAACTTGCATTTGCTTAGGGGTGCAATTTCAATGAGCCTTCATTGTATTTGTGCTTTCCAGAAAAAGCCAGGCTCTGTTCTTCCTCTCTTTGTGCCTCAGCATCACTGAAGTAAGGACAAGTCCTGTCCCTCTAAAGAAATACAAACCCCTTCTCAAATTTCTACTCAATATTAATCACACGGGATACGTGTAGTGAATTTGTGTTACTCTTCTAAAATCAGATGATTCATCTATATCACCCCTTCATCTGAGGGTTTTTAGGTTACTTTGAGTTTTTACTGTTATTGACTCAAACTTCCAGTAGTATTCTTCCCACATTTGGGTGGGTACACCCACAGTAGGTACCAGTTCTAGGTACCCTAGTTCTAATTAGGCATTTAACTCAAATTAGCTTTTGCAAAGAACATTTACTTCAAAGATACAGCAATAACAAAAACACCAGTGTATTCCCTGTGACACCTGAGTCTCTGGGGAGTTCAGTTACTCTGTAGTTCAGTTACTTCATAGCACTGATTCCACCAGGTTCATGTCCAGATGTCACATAACTATTGTATGACTCTTGTTCTCACCTAGTAGTGCTCTGGTTCTATAGGTCACTGTTTTGTCATTTCAGTCACGTCCCATTCTTTGTTAACTCCTTTTTGGGATTTTCTTGGCAAAGACTGGAGTGATTTGCCATTTACTTCTCCAGCTTGCTTAACAGATGAGTTGACTGAGGCAAACAGAGTTAAGTGACTTGCCCAGGCATCACACAGCTAATAAATATCTGAGGTTGGATTTGAATTCAGTAGCATGATGGAAATTGTTTTGCTAAGGTATTGGGAAAATGTTGGCATTTTTGTTACTGCTGTATCTTTGGTGTATATATCCCTTTGCTGACTCCAAACCTGCCTGCTCTATTCATCTTGCTACCTAGCTGCCCCACCTTAGGTCATACCTTAGGGTTATTTTTTAACTTTCCTGGCATAGATGCTCAACTGGCTTTCAAAAACAAAAACAAAAACAAAACAATTTCTCACTCCCTCCTGTGAGGAATGTAGGGTGTTTGGTTCCCTTAGTGGGGAGGCTAAGAAATTCATGACAAAGGACTGGGGTCTGTCTGTGGCTGTGCAGGTATGTAAGAGTAAGACAAAAGGGGAGACAAAGGAATTGATCCCAATCACAGAACTGGGAGAGGTCTCCCAATCTGATCAGATCTGAGATTAGCCCAGGCCTGCTCCATCTAGTTCTAATTTGACCTAGGGTCCCTGATCTCTGCATGTGTGCTTGTTTAATGAAGTCCATATATATTACTACTATACACTTCCCCCTATGCTCATCAGTATAATGACCAGGGTGGGGAAATCATATTAGAGAGTGGTATGAAGTGGGCATATTGATTCGACTGTAATCCTGAGGATTCAGACCAATGACTGGCTCAGACTTTCAAACTGCACATGAGACAGGACATTGTAACAATTAGGGAACTTTTCCTGCTAGGGGAAATGTCCCTTTTTTGCAGAAAAGTTAATTTTAAAAAAGCTATTTAATCACTCCAGACCAAGTTTATATAATTATGTGCCATTTATAACACAAGCAAACAAAAACCTAGATACTGGGACATTAGTCTCCAATCCTTTCACCTGGAATGGAAAAGAACAAATTTCAAGGAAGGCAAGAACTTATGACTGTATTTGCAGGCTGCATGGCCTTGGGGGGAAAAGATCCAAGGCCTTTCCCTTTAAAATATAATCTCTCAGTGAATACCATAAACAAAGCAGGCCAAGGGTGCTTTAGGGTTTGCTGAATACCTCTGCAATCAATCAAAAGACTTCTTCTTCACATGGTTAACCACTTTGAACCTGTTAGTCAAGAAGCATTTATTAGATGTTTAATATGTGCCAGAACTAGGACTAAGCACTGGCGATACAAAGAAAGATAAAAGACAAGTCACAGCTCTCAAGAATCACTCTGCTGAATGGGGAAGATAATATGCAAACATCTGTATAAACATGCTGTCTATAGGATAATTTGAAGATAATCAATAGAGAGAAAGCACTAGAATTAAGGGGATCTGGAAAGGCAAACTGTAGAAGGTTTGTTGTATACTTGTAGATTGCTGTATACTTGGTTCTCAAAGAGGACCAAAGACATCAGGTGGGTGATGACTTTACTTGTAAGCAACTTGCATTTAAACAAGGCAGTGCTGTGCAAAGACATCACCTCGATGTCTCCTCCAGAGTCATTCAGAATCCAGTGGCAAAATGACTGGAAATGGTTCTAGATGCAGTGGAAAACCTTGACCCTTTTAAGCTATGGTCTTTCCCAGGTCTCAGGTGATCTGAGACAACACTCATTCAGGGATAGGTAAGAACTTTGGCCAAAGATGACCTAGTTTGTGCTCTCAAATGAATCAATCTGAGAGGGGAAGACCCTAAGGGTTTCTGGACAGAACAGAACAGAAACAATTGCTATCTATGTTCACTCAGAACCATCAAAATCCAAACTATGAGTAAGTGAGGCTTGGGCTGGGACCAATCAGGGTGATTTGGGTTTAAAGGCATAGTTGAATAGCTCTATTTGAATTCTAATGGGCTTTATCAAAGTCTAGTTTTTCAGAGTTATATTTCAAGAAATTATAAATAAAACCTATTGATAGATTAAATAAGTAGGAAAGAAAAAATCTAGCTCCTAAATCCCAACTTATCTTGCAAAGTATATCAAAATTATATCAAAGTATATCAAAGTAATCAAAATTTATATTTCCTTGAACAGAGTATCCACATGTAAGGATTTGATTCTCAATGTGGACAGACAGAGGAGGAAGAGGAGGAGGAGGAAGAGAAGGATGAAAAAGAGCAGGAGGGAAGGGAGGAAGGAAGGAAGGAAATAGCAGCATTGCTCAATTGGACCTGGTCAACTGAGTCTCCAGTGAGGCAGCTACAACAGCTCACAGATTGTGGTTCATCCTTCTTTCTGGAAGAGGATCAATGACATCAGGAGATGATGTCTTAATTTAGAAGTGAATTGGACTTGAGTGAAGGAGGACCGTGCAAAATAGTCAGCCTCACTTCCTTGTAGAAAGTTTAGCTGGTCCTTGGAGGAAATCAGGGAGGCCAAGAGGTAGAGATGAGGGGGATATTCAGAGAGTCATTGAAAATGGCAGAAAGTTGGTAAAAATGCCCAGACTTGAGAGATAGGGTTTCTTGTTCAAAGAATAGAAAGGAGTCTGGTGTTACTAGATTAATGAATACTAGTAGGGGAGGAGGAAGTATAAGGCGTAAGAAGACCAGAAAGATGGAAGGAAGGTTACAAAAGACTTTGAATAACAGAATATTTTATATTTCATAGTGGAGGTTATGGGAACAGGGGAACTGGGATTTACTGAGTAGAAGGAGTGACATGGTCAGACCTGTACTTTAGAAAGATCACTTTGACAGCTGAGTGGAGGATTGACTGGACTGAGTGGAGAATTAAGACACTTGTGGCAGGCAGACCAACCAATAGGTTGTTGCAATAGTCCAAGTGTGAGGTTTTGGAAGTATACCAGGTGATGGCCATGTTAGAGGAGAGAAGATTTATTCAAGATACTACAAAGATAAAACTTACAGGCCTTAATGATAATAATAATAATAATAATAATAACAATAATAATAATAATAATTGAGAGTCACTTTAGTTGGTGAAGTAGTGAATCAGAGAGGGAGGTATAAAAGAATTACCTTGCAGCAGTGAGACCTAGGTGATGTTATGTACCATTAATGTGTAGTACAGTTTTGTGATTTTTTTCCCCCCTAGCTTTATTCAGCTGAAAGATATTAGAGAATGGGAGTGATTCACAACTAAAGTTTTTCATCTCAAGTTTAGCGATAAAAGGGCAAGAGAAGAGAACAGTGTAAAACTGAACTAGTCTCCCAAAGAGTCAAGAATGGGAAGGGAGGAGAGTATAGTTAATGCAGGGATGATGCTTTGGGAAAGGGGAATGGGAATATGCATTTTCAAGAATGCTAAGTGTCAAGCACTTTGCTAAGTGCTTTTAACAAATATTATCTCATTTGATTCTAACAACTTTGTGAGGTAGGTGCTATCATTACCTTCATTTTACAGTTGAGAAAACTGAAGAAAACAGAGGTTAAGTGACTTGTCCAGGGTCACACAGCTAGTGTGTGACAGAGGCTGATTTTAAATTTGAGTCTTCGGATTTCAGCTGCTGCCAGTTGCCTCTACAGAATCAATACTCAAGGAACAGAGGTCTCAGTGCTGATGAAAAACAGGATTTGGTATTTCAGGGCAGAAGAAGTGAAATGACAATAGATTGTGATCCATTAAGGTAATTTCTGAGTTTACAAAGCTTAAGGGACCATCTGAGTGTGGGTAGAAGAGTAGGTCATGGGAAACCAGCAAATGGTGGCATTGTGAGGTTTGGGAGTTTGAAGAAGCATCAGTATGTATGTTGAAGTCATCTATTGGGAAAGTAGGAGTTGAGGAGGGGAGAAAAATTGAAGCCAGTCACTGAGCTAATTGAGAAAAGGAGAGTCTTGTAGGTTGGTAGAGGATAGCTACCAGAATTTGACTGGGTGGTAGATAGGGACTGAGTGAACCTCAAAGAAGCCACTGAGTGATGGTGATATAGGGTGACCCTGGAAGTGGCTATGGGGAGCAAGGAAGGAAGGAAATGAACATTTAGAACTTTACAAATGTGCTAAATGCTTTCCAAATACTATCTTTTTTGATCTTCAAAACAGTTGTGGTGGAAGTAGGTGAAAGGAGTATTCAAATTCCACCCCCACCTTGAGTGGGGAGGAATGAATGAAAGTACTCCCAGTCCTAGAAAAGGAAACCAGGGAGGCTGTGCCATCATGAAGGAGTCAGATCTCAGATAGAACAAGAGGATGGGAAAAATTGGAAAGTGAAAAATTTAAGAAGAAAGCCGGTTTGTTGTCCATGGAGCAAACATTCTATCTGAGCAGCCTGAATATGTAGCAAAGCCCAGTGAAGAGCCATTCCAGCAACTAAGTGACCAGCTTGACCTAGTCCAAATGAGCAGAATGATAGCTATGGAGAAGCAAGAAGTTACAATCTGAGTAGCAGTGATTCAACCAAAACTAGCATCATTCTCCAGAGTTAACTTCATGTGATTTCCAGGAAGAAAGAAAAGACTCCTCAAGGCCAGGAAGTACCTTTTGCTGAACTTACCGTTGTGCTTTAAGGTTGATTCCCCCCCCCCCAAGGGTTCTTTTTGTATGCAAGGAGAGTGTGTTCTTCAAAATATTGGTGAAAATGATTTATAACATTACTATTGCTACAGCTTTTTCATCAATCCCTTTTTCAAAAACCAGCTGCAATGTATTAGTTAATGAGGAACATATTGGGAAGGGCTCTCTAGCTTTAGTACTAAAACCCCTTGCCCTCAAGAATTGCCCTTAGAACTCAGAAGTAAATAATAAATAATAGTAAATCAGTCATCTTCTGGGAACCCTAACCCATGACTACAAGTGTGAATTGGGGGAGTCCCCAGAAGAAGTATTACACAGGCAAAGAAAAACCATTCCTTATATGGTATGATTAATGTCAGCTTTGGGAAGTTTTGGTTTTTTTAGACTAGAATCAGGACACATTCCAGCTTCTATGTGGGCTGAGCTGAACCTGTTATCATTTGGAAGTTTCATAAGTAAGAAGGATGTACTAATACAGACTCCTAGTCAAGCACTAGTTTCTAATAAACAGAAGAATAAGCAGAGAAATAGAATTCTACATATTTGCTCCTGGGTCCTCTTTGAAATGGTCTCTTGAAGCAGTTAAAAGCCAAATCTGATGGGGTGGCTAGGTGGCACAGTGGATAAAGCACTGGCCTTGGAATCAGGAATACCTGGGTTCAAATCCAGTCTCAGACACTTAATAATTACCTAGCTGTGTGGCCTTGGGCAAGCCACTTAACGCAATTTGCCTTGCAAAAACCAAAAAAAAAAAAAAAAAAAGAGCCAAATCTGAGTAGGATGAGCTTCTAGTAGGTATTTATGCTTCACAGAACTGGGGTTGCCCCTGCTACCACTCTGGTTGGGCAGCCCATGCTTGGCCACACCCAAACACGCTGTGGTTCACCACCTCCTTACCCCCATAGAATGTCAGCTCCTTTTAAGGAAGAGAAAGTTTTACTTTTGTCTCTATATTCCTTGCTCCTCACCTAGATAACCACCTAATAAATGCTTGTCACTTGATTCATCTCTCTCTTATACAAATTATTTCCACTAACTTCAAAATTCTTTTCTTAATTATTTTTTAAGCCATAGTAAACTTTCAGGAATTACTGAGGTGCAGCTAACATGTACTTCATTCTTTCTTCTAAGTTTTTTTAATAATGCAAATAATTGCCTCCTAATTTAGATTTTTGTAATATCTATGTATTTCTTTTATAAATTAAGCATATACCTACACATAAAGCAAGGTTATTCTTATTCCCCTCCTATTGGTTTCTATCAAACTCTTTTCTTACTATCCTCTAACAAACATTCAACCTCTAAGTCTCATAGACTGTTACTTCTAAGTCACATGGCAACTGGTGCTGGACACAACTGCCACCACCAACCATCACTACACTCCCAAGAAGTTGGAAGGAATTACTTCAGTCAGTAATACTGTCATGGTGACTGACAGATTAAAATAAAAATTTTTAATATGTTTTTGTGCTTAGATACCATTGATGATCTGGTGAAACCTATGAGCTCCATCTTAATAAATTTTCTAACCACATAAAAGGATTACAAAGGAAATCAATTACATTCACAAAGAGTTGTCAAATTAATTTTTCCCCACCAGGTTCAGAGATCCCCTGAAAAAATTAAAAAATTAGATCCAGGAGCTAAGTTCAAGGGAACAGAATATCTCTTAACATATATTAGGTGCTATTCCAAGCCTCTCAACATTAGTATCGGGCCTGGGGTTCTAATCAATGCCTCCCTATGTTTTGCTTGGCCCCCTTCTGCATCTTTTACTAATCTCATATACACACACTTACCTTTCCTGTGCCTCTGTGAAGGAGGGCAAAGTGGGAGATAATGTCTAAGGATTTGTGATTTCTGCTTCCCACCCTAAATGGGTGTGATGGAAAAGAGATGGACTCCTAATCAATAGACCTGTATTAGAATTACATCTGGGACACTAACCACCTAGATGTCCATGACAAGTCTTTTTAAGCCTGAGTTTTCGCATTGCTAAAGTAAGGATAATCTGAATCATACTACTTTGCCCACAGGGTTGTAAAAAAAGCACTTTGTAAACTTTAAAGTGTTTGAGAATAATCAATAGGTTGGTAGCACAGTCTATCTTCTCACAACCTCCCCATTATATGGAATTTTAAGTTTTAATAGACTATAATAAATTTAATAAATAAATTTAAGTGCATTGTGACTGTTGCTATCTTGAAAAGTATAGACTTGGGGTTTTGCCTCTTCTGCTTCCTCAAAAGCCACAGGCACAGCTCCCACCATCTACTGATTAGACCCTTGTTTACTAACTAGGAGAGAAAGGGAAATTATGGAAAGAGAGAGAATGATTGCAGATGGGAGGTTAGAGCCAGAAGGAGGGAAAGAGTCTACAATCCCGATCAAGACCTACCAAAACCTATATTCCAAGGTTTAGAGGAAAAAAAAAATCTGAGTGAGCCAGGTATGCAACCAGCATCTTGAGACATGCCCACTCTGCTTGTTTTATGCACTTCTACCAGTCCTGCCTGGTAGTGTGACCCACAAGTTGCAAAGTTTTTAAGTTTTTTAAAGCAAATACTCTCTGCCTGCCTCAGGATATCGCTGAGCTTCATATGCCCTCTGGAGGCATATTGTAGCACTTCAGTCTTTTCCCGTAATATTTGCAAAGGAGCCTCCTATTCCCCTCAAAACCTTGCACATTGATCCGGGTACTAAGGAAAAGGAGGAGGGATTAATATGAGGTCAAGAGGGTATTAGAGGGAATTCAAGACAAAATATAAAAGACTCACATAAACACTTGAGTCTCTGAGACACTAAAATAGAAAGACACTTTGTAAAGCATTATATAAATGGGAGCTATTATTATGCCACCCAAACAATCCTACACACCACTGCCAGATTAATCTTCTCAAAGCACAATTTTCATAATGCCATTCCCTTTCTTAAAAGCCTCAAATGACTTCCCATCAGAGTCATAATTAAACCAGGGTGGGGCAACTGAGGCTTTGCTCTTAGAACCCCAATAGGGTGTCTAAATTTAGTGGAAGTCATCAACACTTAAAATCCTTCAGTAGATGAGAGCCTAGTTATCAAGAATAATGAACAAAAATAGAAGCACCCTAGGACAGTAAATCTTTATTCCTTACTTTCTCCTTTCCATCTTTCCTTCTGTGCAGCTAGAGCTTCTCTGTGTCCTAAAGTTGCTGTTTCCTGACTATAAGCCAGTGTACTTAGATTTCTCTCTTATCTTTTTTAAAAAAAAATTTTACAAGGTAACTGAGGTTAAGTGGCTTGCCTAGAATTACCCAGCTAGTAAGAGTCAAGTGTTGAATTTGAACTTGGGTCCTCCTAACTCCAGGATCCATACTCCATCCACTGTGCTACCTTGCTCTCCCTTACAATTGTATTTGTCTTTAAAAGTTGACTTGGGGGATTATTATACCCTAAGTATATTTTCTGAAGTTCATCTCAAGTGCCCAAACTGTTAGTTATGTATTATAGTATTTACCTGTTCCCCATTATCTATAGGATCAAATTTTAATCCCTTGATGCTGATTCTCAAGGCTTTCCACAACCTTTTCTTCTACTATTTCTTTTTTTGAACCCTCTACACCAGTCTCTCCGTTTCTCTGTCTGTCTATGTCTGTCTGTCCTGTCTGTCTCTGTCTCTGTCTCTGTCTCTGTCTCTCTCTCTGTCTCTCTCTCTCTCTCTCTCTCCTCATAGAGCATCTGCATTCTCATCTCTGTCTTTTTATATACTCAATTCCTCAAGCTTTGAATGCCCTGCCTACTCTTCTCAATCTGTCCTTAACTTCCCCATACTCTTTCCATGAACTCTTCAAGTCTATAATATGCAGTTAAACAAAATCCACAAACACTTATTAAGTGCTATGGATATAAAGACAAAGGCGAAATTATTACTGCCTTCAAGGAGCTTACATTCTTCCTTCTGTTATTTGTTGAATGAGATACTTCATTAAAAAATCATAAGAATATAATTTAAAAGGAACTTTAGGTATTATTCATTTCCCTTATTTTATAGGTGATGAAAATGAAGCCCAAAAAGGTAAGTAGTAGTAAATAATAAAGTCATGTTTTGAAAGTAGGCATTCTGACTTCAAAAACTTGACTCTTTCCATTATACCACAATTAAAACATTCACACACTGCCTTACATTGTTCTTTAACTTTTCACTTATGTATAGCTTTATCTCTCTTAATAAGACTGAAATCTCCTTGAAACAGGGGTCCTAGTTTCCAAATTCTCCAAAACACCTAGAACAGTATTGAATACAAAGTAGATACTTGATAAAGACTAAACAGATAGATAAATGAACATTCTTACTGTCCATTTAGAATTTCATTCATGCTTAACAATTTGGAAAACCCTTTGGTCAAGCAATACCACTATTAGGTCTGTATCTCAAGGATATAAGAAACAAAAGGAAAAGAATTGTACAAAAGTATTTTAGCAGCTCTTTTACTTGTGGCCAAGAATTGGAAATTGAGGGGATGTCTATCAGTTGAGGAATGACTGAACAAATTGTATATGATTGTGATGGAATATTATTATACTATAAGAAATGACAAGCAGGATACTCTCAGAAAAAACTTGGAAAGATTTACATGAACTGATGCAATGTGAAATGAGCAAGGAGAACATTGTACACAGTTAACAGCAATATTGTATGATGATCAACTGTAAATACCTTAACTATTCTCAACAATATAATGATGCAAGACAATTTTGAAGGTCTTATGATAAAAGGTCCTGTCCATCTCCAGGAAAAGAACTAGTGGATCCTGAATGGAGATGGAAGATAGATTTTTTAAATTTATTTTTCTTAGGTTTTTGATCTTTTCATTTTCAGCTTGTTTTTTGTCTGTGTTTTACATGACTCCGTAAGTATAATCTATGTCAAATTGCTTGCTTTCTCAATGAGGGGGAGAAGAGAGAAAGGGAAAGATCTGGAATTTAAAATTTGAAAAGTTAAAATCCTCTTTGCATATAATTGGGAGAAAATAAAATAATAAATAAAAAACTATCTGCTTAAGGGCAGGGTATGATAGGATCAAGTGCTTTCTCTAAAAAGCGGTGATCTGATTGGCCTCTATCTCCCTCATAATAATAACTTTTGTCCTTCAATCTCAAAGAAGACCATGACATCAGGGAGGTAATGCCATTGAAAGCACATGAAGTGTCACCAGCCTCACTTTCTCCTCCGGAGTCATCTGGGTCATGTGGTTAGATATGAAAATCAGGATGATTGGAGATGGGCTTGAATGTGAGGCAATCAAGGTTAAATGACTTGCCCAAGATCACACAGCTAGTAAGTATCTGAGGCTGGATTCGAACCCCTGTCCTCCTGACTACAAGGCCAGTGTTCTATCACTGTGCCATCTAGCTGCCCTTGAAGTAGCTCCCTGGACATCTAAGGGCAAAAAGAGGTCCCATTTATAAGGAATCGAAATTCCTTTAACTTGATAGATGTTTGAATATGACCTAGATGATCAAAAGGGGTTTTCATATAGATATGAGGGATGCCATATCTATAGAAGCTAATTCAAGCTGTAACCTTGCTAAGTTAAGGTTAAATAAAAGTCCCTTTGTTAACCATTCAAGGATTCCTGCATGTCTCATTTTGTCCTCAGTTGAAACTGAATTAATAGAGTATTGGCCTTAGACCCTTATAGTTGGAAATTGAGATGAGATGGTCTCATTGCTCACATAAACTGAGTTAAGGTCAGGGAAAGGCAAGGCAAATATAGAGGGGAGGGGTTGTTGAACTGACATTACTTCATAGCATCCATTAGTTGGGGCGAGGGTTGTGTATGAAGAATCTTCTCAAAAGGACAAGAAGCAGGCTCTCACTCAGACAAAGTAATTACCCCAGTGAGGTCTGGAAAAGGTTGTCCAGGAGGTTAAAAATGTGCCTTGCCCAGCATTACCCAGTTGCTTTTGATCTTCAGAAACTGGACTATCAACACAAAATGATTAGAGTGAACTAGCTCAGCACATTTATTGTCTAAAGAAAGGGACAATGTAATGAAAGCTGAGGGGAAGCTACTGCAGCTGGTGGCCATGATAGTGAAGGGACCTTCCTAATGGGGATGGGGACTACCAGGTCCAATCAGGAACCTACCATCAGTCTCCAACTCAGCGGTCCCAATTCTACTTCATTCTGCTGAGAGTATAACCATTAGACAGGAGAATGAGAATAGAGATGAGGAAAGGCTTGGCAACTCCCACTTGTGGTTAAAAAAAATGTCTCAGAATTATCTTATTTACAGTTCCTGGGAGAGGGGGATCCCCTCATCCAAGGGAAAGAGTGAAGTCTTTACCATCAAGGATATGAGTAGGTAAGAAGTCAAACAGAAATCAATAAACCACTGGAGCAATGGATGGAGAATTCTAATGGAGTCAGTGCTGAAAAGTTTACCCTAGCTGTGTACTGTAGGTTTGGGGAACTACCTTAAGGTTTACTGTTTTGGGGTTGCCTAAGTTTTTAGAATTTTCAGACAAGGGCTGTCTTTTGTCTCTTTCTTGGTGGCTAAGATGAGAATTATTTGTATTTGGACCTATAAAGATGAATTATGAAGTGAAGTTACAAAAGAAAATGGATTAGATTTATTAGATTTTTGGGTAGGGCAGGGCCACTCTGCCATACTCTATGAGAAGCCTGGGCCATGGTCTGGGGCCTGGAAAATATTGTAAGTATGGAAAATAAAAGGATATATACCCTTTGGGGGTCAGGACCAATGGAGGAATTTTGCCAAGGCCTCCCATTGCATACAGTTGTTTATGGGATAATGGCAGCACCCATCAGAAATATCATATGCTAAATAGCCAGGTTTAATACATTACATGAATAGTAAAGATAAGGGAGTGAATCTATCTCCAATATGGACATTGAGGTGATATTGTCATGTTGCACTAGCCCTAGGACTATATATGTTCATCTAACTAAGGATAAGGTCAACTCCTTGTCCAACAAGACTATTTATGACAATTGGAACACCCATCTAATCCAAGTATTCCTCAACTTGTCACCAACTGGTAAAATGCCATTCTCCCATTTTAGGAGAAGAGATTTTCCCCTGATAATATGAAACTGCATCTTTTCATGACCATTGTCAACACCTTACATCAGAAGAAGAATCTCTGTCCCTATACTGGAGATCTGTTCTGTGTCCCTGATATTAACTTGTATTGTTCCAATTCAGTAGCTCATAGGTCTAAAGGTACTACCTTGCATTAGAATATTTATTTTGATCTGCACAGATATGGTGTTGCTTACTTCATGTTAACTTTATCTAATCATTAGATTGTGGAGATATGAGATTTGGTTCTTCCAAATAGGGGAGAAAAGCCTAGGATTTCTAACTTTTGTCCTCTCTACATTTTTTTTTCATCTTTCTTCTTTAGAGTGACTCTTGCAAGGGGAAGGGGCATAGGTTTTTCTTTTCTTTTTATCTTAATTGTATTTTCTTTTTTTCTAATTACCTGGAAAGATAGCTTTCCAACATTTATTTTTGGAAAATTTTGAGTTCCTAATTTTTCTTCCTCTCTTCCTTGCCTCCCCCCTCCTGAGACAGCAAGCAATATGATATAGGTTATACATGCACAATCATTTTTTGATAAAGATTTTTATTTATTTTGAGTTTTACAATTTTTCCCCTAATCTTACTTCCCTCCCCCCACTCCCCACAGAAGGAAATTTACCAGTCTTTACATTGTTTCCACAGTATACACTGATCCAGATTGACTGTAATGAGAGAGAAATCATATCCTTAAGGAAGAAACATAAAGTATAAGAGATAGCAAGATCAGACAATAAGATATCAGGTTGTTTTTTTTTCTAAAATAAAGGTAATGGTCCTTGGTTTTTATTCAAACTCCACAGTTCCTTCTCTGGTTACAGATGGCATTCTCCATAGCATGGCATTCTCCATTCTCCTCAAATTGTCCCTGATTGTTGCATTGATAGAATGAGCAAGTCCATCAAGGTTGATCATCACCCCCATGTTGCTGTTAGGGTGCACAATATTTTTCTGGTTCTGCTCATCTCGATCAGCATCAGTTCTACATGCACAATCCTGTTAAACATTTCTGTATTAATCATGTTGGAATGAAGAATCATAAAAAAAAGGGGAAACCATGAGTAAAAACAGAAAACACAAAAATGGTGAAAATAGAATGCTTCGATTTGCATTCAGATTCTATAGTTCTTTCTCTGGATACAGATGGAATTTTCCATCACATCCCATCCAATTTTTTTTTCTTTTTATCTTAGTACTGTCCATGACAGGACAATTGTCTAGTAAAAGTCCTGAAAATGTTTAAATGGTGGAAGGTCATTTGGACAATGGTGTCAATTCAAACAGAAATGGGTTGCATACTGACTTGAAAAACTATGACTTATGTTGTATTGCATTTTTATTTATTTTGATAAGCTTTTCTTTATTATATTTTAATCTTGTTTATACCTGTACTTGGGAATTTTGCAGGCACAAAGGACAGTTGGTCTAGCATTTCATATCTCTTCTCCTAGATGAGACCCTTAAGACCTTGTCATAAGGGGTGGAAAATCTGATAGGACCAATATCTACCAGAGTTGCCATTCTATCTGCCTAATGAGGAATAATTTCCTCCAAAAGACAACAGACCTGATTGACTTTTCCCTCCTTTGAAGTTGCTCCCTGATTACCTAAGGGAATAAAAACAAAATCCTACCTGGAGAAATCAAGACCTCTCTAACTTAACAGTTATCTGAAAACCATTAAATTATTATACCCCGCCCTCCTGATAAGATGAGTTCCCATCTGGTGATGAAGGAAACCACAGTTATAAAAGCAAAGCATTATTTGTATCCTTGTTAAATATCCTTGTTATGTTAGAGCTAAGTAAACTTATCTTTGTTGATCATTCAGTGACTTCTGAGTCTCATATTGTCCTCAACTGAAACTGAACTAACAGAGTGTTGGTCTCAGGCCCATTCCTAATATAGAAACTTTTTTCCTAGCACAATACCTTATACATGGTGAGTGCTTAATAAAAATGCTTATTGAGTGCTTCACACCTAGGAGTGAAGTACCTGTACCTTGTAAGGTGTATCTTGCAAGGTAATCATCACAACTTTCCTTGGATTGGTCGTCGGTGCCATTTTCTATGGGCTAAAAAAAAATGATCCTACTGGAATTCAGAACAGAGCCAGGGTGCTATTTTTCCTGACCAACAACCAGTGTTTCACCAGCATCTCTTCAGTGGAGCTTTTGGTTGTGGAAAAAAAGCTATTTAGACATGATTTTTTGCGAAAGTGTTATCTGATTTGCTACCCATGAGAGTATTGCCCAGCATCATATTCACTTGCATAATTTATTTTATGTTAGGACTGAAACCGACGGCAGGGGCCTTCTTCATCATGATGTTCACCTTGATGATGGTCGACTATACTGCCAGTTCTATGGCTCTGGCTATCGCTGCAGGTCAGAGTGTAGTGTCTGTGGCCAGTATCTTAATGACCATCTCATTCATTTTCATGATGATATTTGCAGGGTTGTTGGTCAATCTCCAAACTGTTGAGCCCTGGCTTTCATGGCTACAATATTTCAGCATTCCCCGATATGGTTATACAAATATCATATTTCAAGTCCTCTGATCCTTTAATGTAGAAGCTGCAAAATCTTGTGTTTTCCTGACTGTGGCACCACGATCTTTGAACTGTTTCTTTCTAACTGTGTACACTATTTTCTTCTTGACCAGGAGCTCTGGAATTTGACTATAATATTCCTTGGAGCTTTGATTTTGGGATCTCTCTTTCAGGAGGTGATTGGTGGATTCTTTCAATTTTTATTTTACCCTTTGTTCATATTGGGTGCAGATTTGGATGATTTTTGGTAGCTCTATTGCCCATAACCACTTTGAAGACACACTTCAAGTTGGGCAAAGAGTTACAAGGGGGCAGGAAGACTCTAAAGAGCAGAATCATTTGCAAATAAGAGTGGCAACAGAAAATTGGGTGCCCTTTTTTTTTTAGATTTTTGCAAGGCAATGGGGTTAAGTGGCTTGCCCAAGGCCACACAGCTAGGTAATTAAAATTGGGTACCCTTAAGTCAGATGGAAGAATTTTTGCAAAAATATAAACTGCTAGAGGAAACAATATTTAGATAAAGCTTTTTGAATTTCAAAAGAAATTGGACAGATCATAAATGGTTTTATTACATAAAAAGCTTCAGGACCAGATGGATTTACAAATATTTAAAGATCAATTAATTCCAATATTAAATAAATAATAGGCAAAGAAATGGATCTGTCAAAATCTTTTTATGAAACAATTATGATATTAAGCCAGGAAGAACAAAAACAGAGAAAGAAAATTGTAGACCAATTCCATTAATGAAAATGGATGCAAAAATCCTAAATAAAATATTAGCTAGGAGAATACAGTAATCAATCACAAAAATTATACATTGTACCAAGAAAGCAGGGATGATTTAACATGAGGGAAAGTATAAATATAATTATATCCATAACACAAGTAAGAAAAATCATCTGATTTTATTGCATGCAAAAAATTTTCTTTGACAAATTCAACATCCTATTAAAAATACTTGAAAGTAAAAAAAAGTGCTTATTGAAAAAAATTAGAGGCAGAAGTAGATGTACACAGAGACACACTTCAGGACACACACGGGACTCAGTCCTATTTGTTCTTTTAAAAAAAATTTATATTTATTTAAGGCAATGGGGTTAAGTGACTTGCCCAAGGTCATATAGGCAATTATTAAGTGTTTGAGGCTACATTTGAACTCAGGTCCTCCTGACTCCAGGACCAGTGCTCTATCTACTGCCACCCCTGGAATGAATTTTCTTTAAATTTGTTGAAACATACTTTATCTTTCCTCAAAATCTTTTCTTCTTACTGATTTCTCAATTTATTGATGGAATCATTTTTCTTTTTTCTATTTCAGGCTTAAAACCTCATCATTTATTATGTCCTTCAACTCTTATGCCCAAGTAATTGCCGTGTGTTATGGATGTGATAGTTCCATACTTCAGTAAATTCTTTTAAAACTCACTGTTCATGTCTTGAACACTTATTCATTGGGCAATGGATCTTGTTCTAACAAATCTGATGTAATTCCTTATATATCTTGTATAAAAAAATCTTTATTAGACAAGCTTGCTACAAACATTCCCTCCCCTTACCTGTTTTCCCTTATACTTTTAACTGTATTAAATTTGTTTGTGCAAAACTTTTAATTTTTCTGTATTTAAAAATTGTCTGTCTTACCTTCTATGATCCTTTCTATCCCTTGTTTAAACCCTATTCACAGATTTGAAAGTTTCCTCTAATTTGCTTATGATGTCACCTTTTATGTCTCTATCATATATTTGGAGTTTATTCTAGCATATGATGTGAAATGCTGGCCTTTGCCTAATTTCTGCCAAATTGCCTTCCAGCTTTCTCAACTTTTTGTTTTGATGAATATTAAGTCCTTATCCTAGTAATTGAAGTGGGTTTACTCAGCACCATGCTAGTCTATTCATTTTCTTCTGTAATTAGGTTTCTAATCTGTGCCTAATTTGAGTACTCACCAATCAACCTTATTCTTTTTTAACCAATAACAAAATCTTTTTAATGGTATACTATTTTACTGTCTAGTTGGAGATCTACTAGGCACCCTTCTTTCTTTTTCTTTTTCTTTTTTTTTTATTGTTACCCTTGGTATACTTCTCTTTTCTTTCCTCAAATTGAATTTTATTATTTTTTCTAGTTCTATAAAATAATACCTTTGTAGTTTGGTTGAAATGGCACTGAATAAGTAAATTAATTTAGGTAGAATTATCATTTTATTATTTTAGCTTGATTTACCTATGAGTGATTAATATTTTTCAAATGTTTTAGCTTTGTCTTTATTTGTGCATTTCTGGATGGAACAACAAAAAAACCCAACTAATTCCTCTATATGAACCTTTGATCCCATTTACTTTGGCCTCTCCAGGACCTTATCTTGCAGTCATCCTTTTTCTTTTATACATATTTAATTTCTCACTCATCAGTGGCCTCTTCAGATCTTCCTATACATAAGCAAGTCTAAACAAATTTCTTAGCAAGTCTAAAAAAATTGCCTCCTCTTGACCTTCTGGACCAATCAGCTATAAAAGCCATTTCCTTCCCTTCACTGCTCACTTATTGAACTAAAAAAAACCAAACTGTCATCTTCATTGTTTCACAACTCATTTTTCAACTCCTTGCAACCAGATTTTTTGCCCTCTACCACTTATATATATCTCTACATATTTGTTTGTCTCCCTCATTAGATTGTAAGCTCCTTGAAGACTACCTTTTACCTCTTTTTAGATCCTCATTACTTAGTATAGTGCCTGGAATATATAAAGTGATTACTTATTTATGATTATTGATTTATTGATTAATTGACTCAACATTGTACCCTCAAATGTTAATGCTTATCTTAATGTTAAGATAGTATTCTAAACCAAGTCTGACTCAGATCAGTGATTGTGGTTTGGAATTGGTATGAAATGAGAGATATTCACAAACTGTATTTTATCTAGAGGAAAAAAAGTTTAATTAACAATAGCACAGAAGGGGTATTGAGCAAGAATACAGTATTGACTTACTTAGGCACAGGTTCTCTTCCTCCCAATGTCAACTAGCCTACCAAGTCTGAGGAGTAAGTGATTCCTTATATTTTAGACTTTTATGCTTTATGACAAGAAAGCTAAGTCAATGGCTTGGCTCAGTTTCCTGGTGCTGAGGACACTTTCTTTCCTTTTTAGGGAAAAATTAACTTAGCTTGCATGACAAATGTTGCTTGGACAGCATGTGGTGATGTGTGAAGTTGTGAAGGAGTCCATTTCTTCCACAAACATCCCAGTAAACATCTAAAAGAGGACCACATATAGAGCAATGATAAAGAAAGCCAAAGGAAAAAAAAATTAGCATTGGAAGCAACTGATAATATAGTAGAGAGAGCACTGGGTTTGGAATCAGGAAGACTTGAGTTCAAATCCAGTTTTAGACATTTACTAGTTAAGTAATCCTGGGCAAGTCATTTAACTTCTGCCTGCTTTAGTTTCTTCAGACGGTAAAATGGGGTTTATTACAGTATTGCTGTGGATTGTTGTGAGGAACAAATGGAATAATATTAAAACATAGCTTAATTGCCTGAAACATTTCCTTCCTTCCCTCCCCTCCCTCCCTCCCTCCCTCCCTCCCTCCCTCCCTCCCTTCCTTCCTTCCTTCCTTCCTTCCTTCCTTCCTTCCTTCCTTCCTTTCTCCCTCCCTTCCTCCCTTCTTTCCTTCCTAGAAAAAAGAAATACAAGATAGCCTGAAAAAATTTTTTAAAAAGATACAAAATACAAAGTTAAAGGAAATGAAAGGTAGGGAAAAAAGTGAATAGCTTAGAACAAAGAATGATAAGCCTTACCTAGAAAATGAGATTCCTGAAAATCTGAGTAAATTAAAAAGAAAATTCATAGTATTTGATAAGCCAAAGGTCCCAGTTACTGGTCAAGGACATGCTATTTGATTAAACAAAGAGACTTCTGTAGAAACTAAAGTACAATATTAATATTTGTGTAACCCCTGTATAAAGGGGAATCCCTGATACTTTTCTGGGCCCTGAGAAACAACTCAGTAATACAAATTTGGCTGGTGTCTTTGGGTCTGGGAATATTCTAACAGGACTCAAACAGTTGACCCTGGGGTCACGAGATATACCATAAATTTATCTGAGACTCACAAAATGCTCTTCTTAACCCAATCTTTTTGCTATATCTGCAAAATTACTGCTCCCTCCCAAAACTGCCTCCCTCCTTCCTCAGATACAGTTGGAACTATGAGATAGTAAACTCCACTCGCCCTAAGCCTGTGGGAAGCCCATTGTCATAGGAAACATGTTAAAACATAAAGCAAAGACTCTCTTCTGTCTTTTACTGGCCTGCTATCTATACTAAGCCACATGTTTGTAATAGTCTGACAAGGATTAAATTATTCTGTTTTACATACTGTTTGACCCAGCAATGCCACTTCTAGGCCATGCTTCAAAGAGATCAAAGAAAAAGGAAAAGGATCCATAAGTGCAAAAATATTTGTAGTAACTCTTTTTATGGTAGCAAAGAACTGGAATGGAGAGAATGACTATTATTTAGGAATGGCTGATCAAATTATAGCATGAATAGAATATTTTTAAGCCATAAGAAATGACAAAATGATTGTTTTCAGGGAAACCTGGAAAGATTTGCATAAATGAAAGCAGAGTGCAGTGTGAAGAACCATAAGAAAAATTTCCATAACATTGTAAAGAAAGACAATTTTGAAAGACTTAAGAATTATGCTCAGAGGAATGACAAACTCTGATTTCAGAAGCCTAGCAAAGAACCTCCTGATAGAGTGATGATTGACTGAAATGCAGAACGAAACATATTTCTGGACATAATCAATAATGATATTTTGTTTTGATTGATTATACATATTTGTTATAAGTGTTTTTCTTTTTCTATTTTTTCTATTTTGTGGGGGGAGAAGAGAAGGTAAACTTGTTACTAGGAAAAAAACTTAATTTTTTAAAAATTTGATTCAGTAAAACAAAATGTTGTCTTAAAGACTCTCTTCCCACAAAGTGTCTCCCAGAAACCATCATAGATGGGAGCAACCTTTTTAGAGAAGAGAGCTGGGAGCAGCTAGATGGTGCAATGGATAGAGCACTGGCTCTACAGCTGGGAGGACCTGAGTTCAAATATGACCTCAAACACTTAATAATTATCCAGCTGTATGACCTTGGCCTAACTGTGATTTTGGGCAAATCACTTAATTCCATTGCCTTGAATTCATTAAAAAAAAAAAATAACAGAGCTCCTTAGACCAATGACTCCTCTTTTAGTTCATCACCTGCAGCTATTATGAAGCAGCTCTTTGGAACTACAAACTTCTGTAGCTCTCTTCAGAAACTATAGCTACTGAAGACTCAGAAAAGAAAGTTCTTATCACAAAAAGAACTGATGATTACTTCTTTTTTTTTTGTTTTTTGTTTTTTTAGGTTTTTGCAAGGCAAATGGGGTTAAGTGGCTTGCCCAAGGCCACACAGCTGGGTAATTATTAAATGTCTGAGACCGGATTTGAACTCAGGTACTCCTGACTCCAAGGCCGGTGCTTTATCCACTACACCACCTAGCCGCCCCTGATGATTACTTCTAATAATATTATCATTATTAAGTTGGAGGGAGTCTGCAGAATAGGGGGCATGGATATAAATCTATTATCTTGGGATAATTTTCAAAAAAAAGAATATAGGGAAGTGGAATGGGAGGGGTAAAATTGGGTAGAAATGGATATAAGATACATCAAGGAGATGGGCAAAGAAGAACTTTTATAGTAGAGGAGAAAATGGGGGAAAGGATGGCAGGCAATGCTTGAAACTTACTCTTGTTGGAATTGGTTCAAAGAGAGAGATATACCCACACATGTATAAATTCAGATGTGTATAGAAATCTATCTTACACAATAAGGAGAAAGGAGAGAAAACTTCTCAGATATATAAAACTATGAATCATTTCCCAATTGAAAGATGGCCAAAGGATATGAATAGATAGTTCAGAAGAAGAAATAGAAGCTATCTATAGTCATATGAAATGACTATATGAAATGATTATTTGAAATCACTATTGATTAGAGAAATGCAAACTATAACAACTCTGAGGTACAACCTCAAACCTAGCAGAAATGACAAATGCTTGAGGGGATGAGGGAAAATAAGTACATTGATGAATCGTTGGTGGAGTAGTGAATTGGTCCAACTATTTTGAAGAATAATTCAGAATTATGACCAAAGTAGTGGCAATACCACTACTAGGTTTATACCCCAAAGAGGTATACAAAAAAAGGAAAAGGATTGAAATGTACAAAAATATTTATAGTAGCTCTTTTTGTGGTAACAAAGAACTGGAAATTGAGGGCATGCTTATCAATTGGGATATGGCTGAACAAGTTGTGCCATATGATGTTGATGGAGTTCTATTATTCTAAAAGAAATGACAGTGGGGGGTAGTTTGAGGTAAACATGGAAGACCTTGTTGCAAAGTGAAGTGAGAAGAACTGAAAGATCATTGTGTATAGTAGAAATAATGGTCTAATAATGATAACTGAAAGACTTGGCTACTTTGATCAACACAATGATTTCAGACAACTTCAAAAGACTCATGATGAAAAAATGCTATCTAACTCTAGGTATGGAACTGATGAACTCTGAGTGCAAATGAAGTATAATTTTCTCACTTTATTTTTTTTTGCCTTTTTTGTGATATAGTGAGCATGGAAATTTGTTTTGTAGTATTTCACATTTTATAATTGATATCATGTTGTTTGCCTTCTCAGTATTTGGGAGCAGGTGAGAGGGAGGGAGAGAATCTGGAACTCAAAATTTAAAAAATTAAAGAAAGTTAAAAAATAATAAATCTTAAAAAACTCAAAAAAGGAGGGGTGGCTAGGTGGCGTAGTGGATAAAGCACCGGCCTTGGAGTCAGGAGTACCTGGGTTTAAATCCAGTCTCAGACACTTAATAATTACCTAGCTGTGTGGCCTTGGGCAAGCCACTTAACCCCATTTGCCTTACCAAAAGAAAATCTCAAAAAAAGGAGGAATTAATTAGAAGTAAGAATGTATTCATATGCTAATGAATTTCAAAGTGTTTGCTTTTTGTATCCCTTTTTGGAATATGAAAAAATTTGTGATTAAATTGAAAAAGGAGTTTGGTATCAGTTAGGCAAAGATTGCCCACATTCCTGGAAACCTCTAAAATTTACAAAAAATGAATTATGAACTTGAAAAGCACTGAGAAGCATGAATCATTCCATTTCCAATGAAGGTTAAAAAAAAGGTAGTTTATGAAACTCTAACTCTATTACAGCTTGGTTTTAAATCTATAGATATATGTATACATACATGTGTATATATATATATATATATATATATACACATTTGTATATGTATGTGTATATATATATACACACACACATATTAAATGTTGTAGTACCAACACTTTCTTGCTTGTCTGTATCCCTTTTTGATTCTTCCTCTACTCTCTTCATATTTTAAATGACTGACATTCTTTTTTCTTTTCTTCTAATTTTTTTGTATCACTATATTGTCCTATAATCTCCCCACTATCACTTATAACCAAGGAAAACATTTATTAAAAACAAGATGTTATGAAACACAACTTATCTGAAAAAAAGATGGAGAATAATACAAGAATTATTAGACTATCTTAAAATCATGACACTAAAAAAGTCGGCACCATATTTCAAGAAATTATAAATGAAAACTGTTTAGAACACGTGGGACCAGATGGCAAGATAAAAATAAAGTGGTTCCAAAATGAAAATTCCCAGGAACATTATAGCCAAAATTCAGAGATTCCTGGTCAAAGGAAAAGAATACTACAAGCAGGAAAGAGGAGGAGGAGGAGGAGGAGGAGGAAGACAAAGAAGACAACGAAGAAGACTAAGAAGATGAAGACGAAGAAGACAAAGAAGATGATGAAAGAAGAAGAAAAGGAAAAAGGAAGAAGAATAAAGGAGAAGGGAAAAGGAGGAGGAGGAGGAGGAAGAAGATGGAAGAAGATGGAGAAGGAGAAAGAAGAAAAGAGAAAGAAGGAAAAAGGAGGGAAAAAGAAGAAAGAAGAGATGCACTAAGGAACTATCATAACAATTACACAAGATTTAGCATCTGACACTATAAAGAAATGGAAATCTTGGAATATATTCCCAAAGGCAAAAAAAAAAATCTTACAACCAAGAATAATTATTCATCAAGACTAAGTATAAAGGGGCGGCTAGGTGGCCTAGTGGATAAAGCACCAGCCTTGGAGTCAGGAGTACCTGGGTTTAAATCCAGTCTCAGACACTTAATAATTACCTAGCTGTGTGGCCTTGAGCAAGCCACTTAGCCCCATTTGCCTTGCAAAAAACCTAAAAAAAAAAAGACTAAGTATAATCCTATAAGGGGGCAGAGAGAATGAACCCTTAATGAAATAGAGAACTTCCAAGAATTTCTGATTAAAAGACCATAACTGAATAGACATTTTGAAAGGGAAACACAGACTCCAGGACAAACATAGAATGATAAGCATATTTATTTAATTAGAAGGGAATATATGGGTATGAATTATTTACATGATAATAGGAAAGAAACAAAGATCTTTACAAAACTCTAAAATCTAGCTTTTGCTAACTTATTTGGCTTGGAGCATTGAATAATAAATGAATAACCAAATGAGGAGAGAGTTCCATATAATTGGTCTTTGTTATATGAAGTGATACAAAGAGAATTAGACCTAAGAAAATAGTTTATACAATAATAACAGAGAAAAAGAACTTTGAAAGGTTTGAAAACTCTAATCTATACAATGACAAATAATTAGTACAGAGGATTGCAGATGAAACATGCTACCCACCTTCTGCCAATTAGGTGATGGGCTTAAAATGGAGAATAAAATATATTTTTGGCCTTGAGGAATGTAGGAATATATTTTTGTTGAAATACACAGATTTATTATGAGGGTTTTATTTTTTTTTTTTCATTGTTTAATGAGGACAGGTAGTGGAGGGAGACGTAATGGATGCTAATTGAAATTAATTAATTAGAAAATTAGTACAAAAAAAAAGAAAAGAAATGTAAGGGAGGTTTCCCCCTTACCCCAGACCTGGCAGTAAACAGAGAAAGTGAAATTAAAAGAGGAAGTTATTCATATCCAAATAAACATTTTACCCTTCAATTGCATATGAACTAAGACAATGAACTTTCCTCCAAAACACAGAATGCATTCATAAATTTGTCCCATGACACTCATCCTAAATGAAGTTTGGGAAGTATCAATGACTAAATTGAGACTGATCACTGTAAACCAAGGTGGAGTTCATTTCCAAAAGAAGTTACTTTTGAATCTGATAGGACTGTTGAATAGGAGAGGCTAAGAAACCTCAGAGTTGAAGCTCTAAGGGAATGAAAGAAAAGATACATTTTGCCAATACTAGATTAAAGGTTAATGTCCTAATGGAAAGAGCATGATCAACATTCCACTCAATAAGAATACAATAGCAATCCAAGTAAAGAGAACACAGTACAATCCAGCCAAATCGGTGGCTAAAATTACCCCCCCCACACACACAAAATAAACCCAGTTGTTTATCAAAGAGAGAGTCCAGAGACTCCAGCTGACTGAGTCAAGGAGCTCAATGACCTGACTGACCCACCCTGGCAGGAGCTGGCCAATGGTAGAGTGGTTTGCTTGGCTCAACTGGCAGCTATTGCCTATTGACAGATCATCCTGCTCTGACAAATCTAACAGCAGCCCTTTAGCAGCTGAATAACTTGCCTGGCCCAATCTAGTATCTGTCCCCTGGCTGGGTGGCACAATTGGAGCATTCTCAAATTACAGAGCTCAGGGGAGAGGCAACATAGCAGTTTACCAAACTGCTTGACTCAACCTATTGTCATGTTCAGTTGAGATACTGTGCTCTACGAAGAGTGATCAGGGGAGTGAATTATTCATCACAAGTGCCATGCCTTGCAATGAATTTCATGAGGTCCTTCTTAAATGACATCAAGGTCCAGCAATTCTGAAGTTATGAATTGTCTTGGCAATGTGTAAACTCTCTAATGTGTTTGCCTCACTAATAATTTACTTTAAATTCATGCCTTTTCTACCTGCCCCACCTCTTGTGTATTCCCCCCACCCCACCCCCACTTTGGCTTTATTTGTTGTTTGAGGGAGAGGATGCTTTTGCAAGTAGTAATCTTGTCATGGCATTTGAGTAAAGACTTTGCTAAATAACTGAATGCTGATGATTATGCTTGCCCTTTGTTCTTTTTTTTTAGGGTTTTTTTTTTGTCCTTTGTTCTTGAAGAAGATTGTGACATTGGGAATGTGATGCCATGACAAACAAGTAGATTGGATTTGAGTGAGGTGGTGCTGTGATAAGTCATCAGTTTCACTTTCTCCTCTGGAGACATCTGGGTCCATGACCAGATATGAAATAGGATGACTGGAGCTGGCCTGGATACAAGGCAATTGGAGTTATGTAACTTGTCCAAGATCACACAGCTAGTAAGTAAGTGTTAAGTGTTTGAGGTCACGTTTGAACTCAGATCTTCTTGACTCCAGCACTGGCACTCTATCCACTATACCAAGCAAAGTCGGAATTTTTAAGGAGAAACAGTGGTGAGGGCTCATAAGATAGTGTAAAGAGAATTGCAATTCACAAAATTGCTCTTAAAATTCTGATAATGCAGCAGCTTCTTCTCCTGGGATCCAATTTACCAGTGTTAATGAGAGTTAAGAGAGTGAACTAAAATTGGATGTGGCATGAATATTTTCAAGCCAAACAAATTTATGTTGCTTTACTCAGATCTGGAAATGTATATCTCATTCTGCATCTACAATCTATCACCTCTCCAGCAAGAGGTGCTTGGCTTGTCTCATCAGTGTTCTGGGGTCAAGCTTGGTCATTGCATTAATCAGAGTTCTTGAGTTTCAAAAGATTTTCCTTTACAATGTTGTGATTATTGTATAAATAATTCTCCTGTCTCTGATTGCTCACTCATCATTTAAACAAGCCTATTCAAGTTTCTCAGAATCTAGCCTGTTCATCATTTCTTATGGCACAATAATATTCTATTCCATTCATATACAATCATCTATTTGAAAATCCCCCAATTTTGTGGTACCTCTATTACAATAACAAAGTGCTTCTATAAATATTTTTATACATATATATGTGTGTGTGTGTGTGTGTGTGTGTGTGTGTGTGTGTGTGTGTGTGTGTAAAGATATATAAATCTTTGAATTCTCTGGGAGTCATATGCCTAGGAATGGTATTTCTAGGCCAAAGAATATGCACAATTTGGTGAATGGGGGTATATATTTCTCTTTTTTTAAATTATCTATATTTTAGGTTATTTTTATTTATTTTGTTAAATATTTCCCAATTTCATTGCTTTTTGGCAAGGCAATGGGGTTAAGTGACTTGCCCAAGGCCACAGAGCTAGGTAATTATTAAGTGTCTGAGGTCAGATTTGAACTCAGGTACTCCTGACTCCAGGGCTGGTGCTCTATCCACTGCACCATCTATCCGCTCCTGGGGGCCTATATTTCTAAATCATTTTACCTGAAGACTTTTAAAAAGCTAAGCTTTCCAAGCTCTGGAAACACCTGAAGATTCACAGTAGAACAGGGTCAGGAGAATGTATGCAGTTGTACCAAACTTTTTTGAGTCATTAATGCATCTTTTCCAGGAGACTCCACAATATTTCAGGCCTTGATGTAATCAGTTATCCACACACACAAAAAGCACTTCTGAAGGACCTCTTTATCCATAGGGAATAACTTAGATTCTACACTGAATTCCTACTATGATGGCAGCAAACACTTTTGGCGAGCATAAATCTCCCTATGACCATTTCATGGTCATGTATGACCATTTCACTTCTATCAGAGGGCCATTAGGAGTGGGAGGGGAAGGTGATTTTTCTCCTCTCCTCCTCTCTCATCAATCTTTTTTTTTTTGTTTTTTAGGTTTTTGCACTAGGCAATGGGGTTAAGTGGCTTGTCCAAGGCTACACAGCTAGGTAATTATTAAGTGTCTGAGGCCAAATTTGAACTCAGGTACTCCTGACTCAAAAATGTTTGGTACAATTATCCATATAGGACATACCAAGAGGATGAAGAATGTGTATTGGCCAAATTAGGTTGTGATTAAATGAATAATCTAGAATATGTCCATTGATATGTATTGCACATATGGATCAGACAATAAAATAGATAAGTTAGGCCTAGAATTTAAGAGGAAATTGCAAAGGTCCTTTAATTACCAGGTTTCTCCTACAAACAAAAGACCATTTTTATTTATTTATTTTTTAGGGTTTTTGCAAGGCAGTGGGGTTAAGTGGCTTGTCCAAGGCCACACAGCTAGGTAATTATTAAGTGTCCAAAACCAAAAAAAAAAAAAAATGTCCAAAGCCAGATTTGAACTCAGGTACTCCTAACTCCAGGGCCAGTGCTCTATCCACTGTACCACCTAGCTGCCCCCGAAAGACCATTTTTAAAAATGCCAGTTTTCTTTCAGTGGATTCTAACAGTCTCCAAAGAGTGGAAAATTAATATCAAGCAGAGAGCAAGATAGTTGCAAGTTAAAAGATACAGTCAATGATGAACTTCAAAGAAAATATGAGTAAAAGGTGTCATCAGAAAAACATGTCATAGGAAGTGAAGTGGGTTGGTCATTTGATGAGGATGAGGGATGACATGTGGACAATCAGACTTGTTCACTAGCTTCACTGGTATCCTTGAGATGTCAGAAGAAATTCAGAAGAGTTCTATTCATATTGGACAGACCACTGTGGTGAACTGTAGTGAAGAGTTGCACAGGATGGGTAGGGATAAAATCATCATTGGAGCAAACACACAAATTGGTGAGATTGCAGATCCCTTTACTATTTAGAACCATAGATTTAGAGTTGGAAGGGACTTTAGAGGTCATTGAATCCAACCCTCTCATCTTTTTATATTAGGAAACTGAGGCACAGAGAAGTTATATGACTTAAACACAGCTAGTAATTGTCTGAGGTGGAACCTAAACAGTCTTCCTGACCCAAAGTGCATTACACCACAATGCCTTTCAAATTCCAACACATCCCACCACTGCCAATAGGAATTTGAGTATGTGTGCACTGTATTAGATACTTGGGATGCTTCCCAATACTAATGTGTTGCAAGCACACTCTTAGAATAATTCTAGAACAGATGGCCCATTTTGAGTTGGGACAACAGAATTACAGGATTCCTGAACAATGGCCATTACTACCTATCTGGCATGGCAATTCCTTGTTGTTTCCCTTCCCAAAGTCTAGTGGAAAAACCTAAATCTAATTAATATAGTTAATACAGAACCCAGAAATCTTCTGGACTTAGGTTACTGTACAGAAGCATTTGAGAGATCTCATTGCCATACATGTTTTCTGTTGCTTCACCATCCAGTTCATCTTCAAGGTGATGAGCATGATCTATCTTAAAGAGACCCTCCTAATTATGAGAATGGGCACTGCTGTTCACACTACACTCTAGGCCCTTTTGTCCTAGTGCTGCCTAATTCTTCTCCTGGCTTTTCCCATTGTGCCCACTTTCCCTAAAGTCTGAAAAGGAATTGGAAGAACACTGTGAGAACTGAAGTGAAAGGCAATGGAGGACTCAAGGGGAAATCGGCTGTGAACATGATGCCTTTCCCCTCTTTAATAATTCATGCCTGAGGAGGTTGGCCAGCACTATGTCCTCATTCTGAACTGGAGAATTTGCAACTAGTTTCCTTATATGGATATGGAAGGGTAGAATAAAGAGGGTGGAGGGCACCTAGCCTTTCTGGATTCCCCAACCCGACTTCACAGTTTTTTACAGACCTCATGGTGATAATAGAGTTAATGCTGCAGCAGCAGGGATTGGGAGATAGATTACAGGAGAGCAAGTTTCACAGTGCAGAGGGAGAAGGAAACAGATAAAAAAATCAAAAGATCACTCTTCATGCTTATAAACATACATTTAACTGAGGGTCCCAGAACTTCTCCCCAGTGTCTCTGCACCTTCTCCAAACTGCTCTGTCTCTCATCAGCAGTATTACAACCTCCTCTAAAAAAAAGTTGGGCGTCTAATCTCCCAGATCCAATCTCTCTAAGAAATCCTTGACAGTCCCAACTGCTCCCTTTCCTAGATCTTTTATTAGGGACTCTTACCCTTCAGACCCCCAACCCTCTAGTTTTTTCTTTGAGGAAAAGAAGAGTTCCTTCTTGGGATCTCTGGTTTTAGTCTCACCTCTTTCCCTTCATCTATTTCACTTGGGGTAATAATAAAAATAATAGCTAAGATTTATGTAGCATTTTAAAATTTGCAAAATACTTTGTGGATATCTCAATGTATCCTCATAAAAATCTTGTGAGGAAGATGCTCTTATTCCCATTCTATAGATGAGGCAATGGAGGCAAATTGAAGTTAAGTAACTTATCAAGGTCACAAAGCTAGTAAGAGTCTAAGTCAGGTCTTCTATATTCCAGGTCACCACAAAGATGCCTCAAACTACCAGGGAATTTTGATTTTAATCCCCTTCTCCCTCAGAGCATCTGGAAGGACTTGGGGGTCCCCAAGAACTAGATATGTGTTTACAGTAGAAAGGGCAGTGTACAAGATGAGCTTTCCAGTCCCCTTAAGAGGTCCCTGCAGACTGTATAAAGGCCACACCCAGTCTTTTTTTTTTTTTTTTAGGTTTTTGCAAGGCAAACGGGGTTAAGTGGCTTGCCCAAGGCCACACAGCTAGGTAATTATTAAGTGTCTGAGACTGGATTTGAACCTGACTCCTGACTCCAAGGCTGGTGCTTTATCCACTATGCCACTATGCCACCCCCTACACCCAGTCTTTTTACTGGTACTTTGGCCATAGTACATCACTATACTTTCTCTGACTCTTTTCTTCACTACAAATTAAAGAATCTTCCAAAATAGTGGAATAAGTATCACATCATCCCAATCCTGAGCACAAAATAAACACAGAGGCCAAGGGATTTTTAGGCCTCTGGCAAAGTCTAATTAGCAAGTAATTGAGGATACTTGGAGAAAAATCCAGTATCATGTTTGTCTCAATACCTGATTCCTCCATCCTTTGACACTAGGAGTGCCCCCCAAACTTCACAATAATTACTGGGCAGACTAGAAGCCACAAAACCAGCAGAGTGGGTCTTTAAGCCACAGCCCCAGTCCCCCAGAGAGAAGTTGCTGGGGGATGGGAATGCTTACCAGATGCTGGGTCCATAAGCAAGAACCTCTCCAGACATATTTATAGCAAGTGCTGTGTCAGGGGATAGAGTCTGAAACTGCCTGGAAGCATTGAATAACATCATGGACCCAGAGGAGGAGCTCAGAGGAGGGAGGATAAATTTACAACAGGAAGGACTGAGGTTAGATTTTGGAAGAACTTCCCCAGGATGATATTATGTAGTTGGTCAAGGAGGTATCCCTCCCCAAAGACCTCTAAGAACAGAAGAAAAATCTTTATTTTTAGCTTGAGCTAGTGATGGGCTTCACAGAGACAGAGGGATGGACAAGGTGAACTCTGTGCTCTGCCCTAAGCTCTGCCCTTTTGGTACTGATTACAAATTCCCCGAGGAATTGATTTGGGACAAACCAAAGGAAGTGGAGGGAGGGTGAGTTGATGCTTCCAGACACTCAGGAGTCTAGCTGCTGAGAAGATGGGGGGGGGGGGGTAGAGGGAAGAGCTTATTGGTTCCAGTAAGAACAGGAATGTGTTGATAGCCCTTTGTAACACCTTTACCCCAATATTCTAATATATCCCCAAGAGGAGTATCCACACCCCCAAATCTGTGAGGTCAGTGACAAAACCAGGGTGGGAGAATGTCTGCAGGAAGAAAAAATTCCAGATGGGAAAAAGGGATCTGGATCTAGGATGGGAGGGGTGGTGGTGGTGGTGGTGGTGGTGGTGGTGAGGGAGGTGAGGGAACTACTAATCCTATTAGTAATCCTACCTTGGAGATCCTTTAGGGGCGGGGTAGTTCAAGGCCCAGGCAGATAGATTGGGTCAGGGCCTGAATTTTCCATCCCCATTCTGTGACAAAAAAGAGGCTATCTCTAACCAGACATTTAGGTATGGGGGAGGGGTTCAGTGGAGGGGATAGAATTCTTTAGCTACTCACCCCAACTTTACCCCGCTTCCTTCAGACTCAGAAAGAAACAATTGATGTTTCTATTTAAAAGTAAGGGGGTGGGGAGAAGTAGAAATGGCATTTCTCTAGACTGTAGCCTCTTGGAGAGAGGGAGAGGAGAGAGAGAAAGAAAAGGGAGGGGGAAAATGTCTAACCAGGCCAGCCCCCACCCCAAAGCTCCTCCCTGGGTAACTCAAGATGCCCCCAAGGCCCAAAGGAGCCACTCCATTAGCTGTGGTCAGCAGGTGGTACAGGGAGGGGGGTGGTAACTCTCCTCCAGTTCACATTGCCAAATGGCTGGCACTATCCCTGCCTCACTCCAAACATATACAAAGTAAAAACCCTGGGGAAACACACACACACACACACACACACACACACACACTCGCGCTCACTCTCTCTCTCTCTCATTTCCTCTGAATAGTTGAAGCTGAATAATTGGAGAGGGGTGGGTAGGGAGGAACATATTTTGTACCTTTAATTTGTGGGAGGTGGGATAGGGAGATGAGATTTTCAAAAAAACTACAACCCAACACTCTGTTCTTTCAAATCTTAGAGTTATTGAGATTTCTTAGCTTTGTGAGGGTGGGGGGATATAAGGGGGTGGCAGGTTGAGGGAAGGGGGCTAACATGGAATGAGGTCAGCAAGATGATAAATGGAGAGGGGAATCTAATACTCTCAGTGATATTCTTCTCCCAAACCAGCTCCCACTGGAATGAAAGGGAGGGTTGGAGTGCTGAAGTTGGGTGGATGGGTGGTTGAAGGAAGCCTTGACTTCTTGGGCAGGTGATCCTGAGCTCAGGGATAGAAAAAGGAAATTTCTCGGATCCCTTGATTGGAAAACGATTTAGAGGAATAATGGGATTGAGATGGAAAACGATGAGGAGCTTGTTGACTTGGGGTAAAGGGGAAATCTTGGTTTCAGGATGAAATCAAGGTCCTAGTTCAATAGGCTGCTTTTTGGATACCTGGGGGAAGTTAAAGCTCCCTCTATGAAGGCTCGGAAAAGGGGGTGGGTGGGAATTGACTTATAGCGTGAGGGAAGGTGGGGGAAAGAAAGATTGGATAAGCTCTTGTCGGGGAAGGGGCATCAAGACTTGGTTTTAGACTTTAGGCTTAGGTTTCAGAAGGAACACTATTACCACCACCCTGCCCCCATCCTTTCCTTCTCCCCTCTCCCCCCCGACAGGACTTGGGCTTGTCCTGTTTGACGTGCCAGCCGAAAGGGGGTGGGGGGGGATGCTGACCCGGGAACAATCCCCGTTGCTCCGGCCACTCCTGTCTTCTAGCCAGGCAGCAGCGTCCAGGGATTCGGTCTGGCTCTGCTAGGAACGCCGAGGGCGGGGGAGCTCCGAGGGGGCGGCGGTGCTGGCAGGATGGAGGTAAGTCCGAGGGGTCTGCCAGTCTGGGGGTAGAATGGGGCGGAGGAAAGAAGAGGGCAACGAAAGGGTCTGGTTGGAAGGGAGGAACCAAAAGGGGGGTCGTGGCGGGAAGTGAGCAGAGTAACGTTGTAAAGAGGAAGGAAGGGTTCCACGAAAGGGGGATCGGGAAGGGTTAGGTATTGGGGTCTTCTGTCCTCGTCTAAAGCCCAAGGCAGCGCCTCCTGCTGACCCAAGTGCACGCCAGCCCTCGGAGTTCCCCACCCACTCTGGGCTGCGGAACCCCAAAACGCCTATAAAAATGAACTGCCCCTCCGAGCTTCCCTCGCCCCAGTCCCTAGTCCAGGAACATCACCCGGGACCTCAGGTCTGGCACAGTTGAGGGTAGACTAAGCTCCGGACCACTGCAGCTGGTTTGGGAGGAAGGAAGGCACGACCACACTGAAACCCTGGGACCGGGAGAGGTAGGAAGAGGGGAGAGAGGCGTCAAGCCGGTATAGAAGTGGGAGCACACACGTGAAGCCCGGCTAGTAACTTGGGTTATCACCACATTGGTACAGGAGTTTGGGGGTCAGGGGTGGGAATGGCCGTGAAGATGAGGGAAACTGGGGGACCCGAATGAGATTCCAGTTGATTTAAGCATTAAGAAAAACGGCATGCGAATTGTTCATAAGTGACGAGCAAATTAAGTAGTTTATTTTCAGTGCTCAGCTATGCTATCATTTGTAGCTATTCTGCAGTCTTAACTGTTTCTTTTTGGAAGCAAAGGGTTGAGTTAATTCGCAGAAGTACTAGAAGCGGTGACTAGGGATGAATCGCTCACTAGTGGCTTTAGGAGTTGTGGGAGCCTCTAGAAGCTTCCTTTACTCCTAATTTCCTTACGCTTGATCCTCTCCCCTTGATTCCCCTCCGTTCCCAGGCTATTATACTCAAAGAAATATAAAAGTAGATGCTAGGACAGCTATTTTTCAGTAACTAGAGGGTCAGGGATTGAAGGGGCAGTTCATTTAAACGTCATGGTTGGATAGAATCAGAATGACATTTTCCTCTCCCACTCCCCATCCTCCCACACACACTCGGGAGGGTTGTTGGAGTACCTGCATCCAGTATTGCCTGAGGGAAGAAGGAAAGAAGGCAAAGGAATAGAAAACCTTTAAAGAAAAGAAAGACTAAGGGGAAGATGGAACTAATCGAGAGACAAAATCACAAAATTGGGGTGGGGGGGGGGAGAGAGAGAGAGGGAGAGAGAGAGAGAGAGAGAGAGAGAGAGAGAGAGAGAAAGTAATGGAAAGGGAGGAGAAGGGGAGGGAACCGAAAGGGGAGGAGGCTGGTGGTGCGGGTCCGGACTGGCGCTGGGTGAGGCCAGGCAAGCAAGCCGGAGCTTGTGTGCCTGGCGGCTGCCTTGGTCTTGCTCCCGCCTCTGAGCTGCTGGCCCGGGGGCGCCGTTAACCCTGTCTATGTCTTTTTCTGACTCCAGTGCAACGTTTTTGCTGAACGAGGTAACCATGGGCTCCGTGGACAGGTCTGGGAGCGGGGATATCGGCACAAGCTGCCCTGGGCGGGGTGGAGGTGCTCATTTAGAAAAGGTAGCAGCGATGGGGAACCAGAGGAGACACCAGAGCTGAGAGAGATGGAAGAATCAGTCATTGATGTGGACAGAGAAAAGGAACCTTGGTATTTGGACAGAGTGGTCTCTAGTTCCAGGCTGGGGAGGACAGATTGTAGTGAAAGAGGCAGGAATCAAGATTGCCTAGGAAAGGGGGAAAAAGAACCTTTGGTAGGCTGTGCCCCTCCCCCATAGTCTCTGAGTATAACCTAGGTCCTAGGAGTTACTGGGGGTTCGGTCCAGATTCTGGAGACAGCTGAGAAGGATGGCTTCCAGGACTGCCACCAGTTTCTATCTTGATTTTCCTAATCAGTGCTCTGGGATATAGACTGCTCTGCTCTCCGGTGATCCTAGGGAAGACAGGTTATATTTTACAGACTGCTATGCCTACAACTCAACTGCACACCCCTCCCCCAGTTCTGGCCATCCTGATCTGTGCTTTGCCCTTCTCTGGTGCAAACCAGAGAAACAGAAACACCTGGTAGGTGACATCTCATCAGCTGTGATTTCTGATGGTTACTTGTCATTTATCATTGAGGAAAGATCAGGGTATTAAGGAGGGGGGGATCCCTGGTTCTCTTATGTCTTCAACTTTCTCCTCTGACTTTGTTTATGCTATTCCATCAAACATAAAAAATAATTAGGTGACACTGGCAAAGGGAGCTCTTAGAGGCATAGTCTGCTGTAGATTAGGGAGATTTTAGGTTGGTTTGAGCAAACATGGATTTGTAGTTAGAAAATGAGAATAAGAAGGGGGTAATTCTTGGTGAAGACATTGGCAAATCAGGGTCAGGCATTTAGTATCCTGAAGCAAGTTTTGCAAATTGAACATCCTCTTCCCCCCTTTGAAATTTGCCTATCCCCCTTCCTCACATCTGAAGTGTTACTGTACCTAGATTTTGGGTCTTTGATGTAACTAAAGTAACTTGAAATCGTAAGAAATGTTCTTCCAAGAAGCTTAGAAGGAGCATTAGTTTTTGGATTGAGTAGTTTTAGTTTAAATCCAAAGTCTGGTACTTGTCACTTTTGTGATTAGACAAATGCCTTTACTTCTGAGTCTCAGTTTCCTTCCTTGTAAAATGAGAGGGTTGGACTAGATGATTTCTAAGATGATTTCTTTCAACTCTAAATCCTATGATTCTAGAAAATTGTAGCATTCTATGTCTTTAATATTTCTGGAGTGGAATAAAATGGACTTGGGAGAGGATGGGGCACAGCTGTAAGTAAAGTAAACTACAGTGAGGATAAGTGTAGGCATGAAGAACATGGACTTATTTCCTAATAAGAGGTTAGAATGATAATCCGTGTGGTGAGGGAAGTTGGGAAGGGATGCTTTTTAAGTAGGGACTAAACTAATTGCTGTTAATGTTACAATTCTGTTATTTCAACAGATGATATTCAGGTTATTGGTCCAATCCTTGCTTTCTCCCCACATATACAGACCTTGGCTATGCCCTGATGTTTTGTTACCTCTGAATGTGCTACATGCTCCCAGGAGAAAAGAGGAGTAATAAAGGGCAAGGGAGAAAAGAACAGATTCTTGTTGTTAACCCCATTCTTCAGCTCAAAGAATCTGGTGAAATTTGAATGAATGTATAAATGAATAAAACATGGGGTACAAATAGAAAAGTAAGATAGACTTTGCTCTCAAGGAGCTTACATCCTAAAGGTTGGAGATTTCAGGGAAAGTAAGATGGAAAAGCTCCTTGATCCATAGGGGCTAGTGGCAAAGCAGATATAAATGCTTCTTTCATGTCACTTCCATTGGTATAATCCTGTCAGTTTGTGATGTTGAGCTATTTGACTGTGCCAAGGTGGCAAGAACTCTCTTTTCTGGGCCTTTGGTAACTGTGGCTTATAATACCTACAGGAGTAGTTGCCAGGCTGCATCTCCCCAGAGGTTGCTTCCCAGGATGATATCTGTGGGCACTGATGGAAGCAGGCTCTTGGGTTTGAGGTCCTAGGCTGTCTCCTTCAGGGTGTAAGGGAAGATGATGATCAAGGAGATGGTGGTGATCTAACTTGACTGGCACATACTACTCCCTCTCTTTCTTTCAAGTGCCCTATGTGTGGCAGTTAATTGATAGTTGTTGGGAATATAACTCCATAGGAATTGCTTTCCTAGATGAAGACTGTGAGAGTTTAGCTGGAAGCAAGACTGGTGGTATGGGAGGACTGCCACTGTGGGGATTCCTATTCTTTCTACCCATTAGTAGCAGTTGGTCAGCACTTATTTCTTGAGATGAGGAAGGTGAGATTCCTCAACACAATGATTTCTTCCTATATTAATGTGTATGGGGGCTAGAACTATTGTTGTGGTTGTCATTTTTCAATCTTGTATCTGTTTCTCCTTAAATTCAGTCAGGGTTTTCTTTATTTACTTTTTTTTTTAGGTTTTTGCAAGGCAAATGGGGTTAAGTGGCTTGCCCAAGGTTACACAGCTAGGTAATTATTAAGTGTCTGAGACTGGATTTGAACCCAGGCACTCCTGACTCCAGGGCCGGTGCTTATCCACTGTGCCACCTAGCCGCCCCTACTCAGGGTTTTCTTGACAGAGATCCTAGAGTGGTCCCAGTTCATTTTACAGATGAGGAAATGAGGCAAATAGGGTTAAATAACTTGCCCAGGATCACAAAGCTAGTGTCTGAAACCAGATTTGAACTCAGGAAGAGGAGTCTTCCTGACTCCAGGTCTGGCACTCTATGCATTATGGTGCCACCTAATGGTCTCTTTGAGGAGAGCACAGCACTGTTCCCAAGGCTCTTGTGCCCAGGGTACTGCATTGATTCTGTCAAAGTCTGAGGGGAAATGGAAGTCAAGGTGGCAGTGGTTTGACTTGCCTGGCATATGCTATCTCCTGCTTCTCCCTCAGGATGCTCTACTGCTGCTTCTATCCTTAATTCTTCCTCTACATTCTGCTGAAAGAATTATTAGAGGAAGACTCAAGAACATTTTACAGAACAGAGAAACTGAAATACGGAAAGGGGAGTCAATGAGGAAGGAGGGGAACTAGGTGGTACAGTGGTTAGATTACTGGCCATGGTGTCAATAATTCAAATCTGGCTTCAGACCTTGGACAAGTCATTTAACCTTGTTTGCCTCAAAAAATCAATAGCAGAATTATTCTTTTTAAAATTTAAATATTTCATTTACTTATTTTTCCAACCACATGCAAGAGTAGTTTTCAACAAACATTTTTTTAGCAAGGTTTTGCTTCCTTCCTCCCTTCTCTCCCTCTTCCCCCCTTCTCTCCCCCTTCCCCCAACAGAAACCAATTTTTTTAATTAAAGATTTTGAGTTTTACAATTTTTCTCCCAATCTTACTTCCCTCCCTCTTACCCCTCCCACAGAAAGCAATCTGTCAGTCTTTATTTTGCAGAAACCAATTTAATATAGGCAGAGTTATTCTTTATCACAGTCATACAAATTCAGAATGTTAGACCTGGATGGGATCCAATTCCCACATTTTACAGGTGAGGAAAATGAGACCCTAGAGGGGAGAATAAATGACTTGTCCAAGGTCACACTACTAGCTAAAGACAAAGGTAAAAGCTATAAACCTGGTCTCCTGATTTTCATTTCACTACTCATTTTGTCTGACCATTATGGCTCCTCCCAACCTTAAATTTTAAGGACTTTTTGCTTATCAGATAAGGTGCCCCTATTAATTTTTGATAACTTGTCCCTTCTACTGAAAAACTAATATTGAGACATCCGTTGTGCCTACCACCCCTCCCCTTTCAACTACACCATTCCTACTATTGAAAGGGGAATGTAGCAATAAGCTTTTTATAAATGCTTTTTTAAACTGAATTGGATTGGCAGGTTCCTTGGTGTACTCTCCCTGGGAGAAATGGAAAATGTGAAAATGAACAATTACACTCTCAGTTAAGAAGCTGGAAGTCGGAATGCCTGGGTTTCTCTCTTGGTTCCTTCTCCCTTTCTGGATCAATTTGCCCCCTGAGGGTGGAATCCCTCAAAGTGACAAAGTTCATTTTGTGTCTAGACAAACCCAAATGATTTTTCCTTTTTATACTGCCCAGAGAATGAGGAGAGGACAGAGCTAAGATGAGAGAGGATCTGGAGGAGTCCTAAATGTTTTGAGGCTGAGAAAGTTTTTCAGAGATGTGCCACCTACCTCTGTAGGAAGGAGGGAATTTGACATCAGCACCAGTGTCTGGTTGAAGATAAAGAAACTGATCTCCTGATATACTCAGGGCATGATCAACACTCCAAACTATGCTTCAGTTTTCTTCCTCAGAGTTTAGCAATCCAATTCAACACCGTTTATTATACATCTGCTAGGTACAAGTGATGATTCTAGGTAATAGATATGTAAAGAGAGTTGCAACTATGCTCTCAAGCATCTTAATAGTCTTTAAAACTCTCAAAATAAGGGGAATATATAGCTAGAGCTAGCTATATGATTACCCACATATATACATACCCACTCACAGATAATTGAGGAATAATTGTGCTACAAGGGAAAGTATGAAAAATGCAAAGAAGAGATCCAGACAAAATGTTATGAGAAATTTAACAAAAAAGATTACTTTCAGTTGGGAGAGATGCAGGAAGTAAGGTCTCCTTGGAGGAGGTACCTGAGTTGGGCCTTGAAGGAAAAGTGATTTCAACACATGGTTTCTGGAACCTTCACGCAGTTTCTCAGTCAAGCCCTCAGCTCTGTCCGAGGTACTGAGGATGCTTTGGGAATAACCAAAGGGAATAACCCTTTCCTCACATACTTCCCAGCCAATTTTAGGATGGGGTAAAGGAAAGAGGAGGTGGTTTATTCTCACCAAGATAAATGACTCTGTGGCATATATTGTATCCTCTCGGAGGTCATTCTAACATCCTTGGAGTTGGATTTGGAAGTGTTGCATCAGCTCCTCATCCTTCAGACACTTGCTGCTCTTTGGAAGGGGTGGAGAAAGAGCAAAACTACCTGTAGGCTTTGACCTAGAGTCCTCAAAACAGATTGAAATTCAGGCCTCTTCCTTCTATCTTTCTTTTGTCTTTTACCCTTTTCTTCTCATCCACTCCCCCCACCCCCCACAGACCCCTTCCTCATATACTCTCTAGGCCTCTACTTTCTTGCTCTTCTCTCTTTTTTTTCCTGCCTCCGTTCTTGCTTTGCTCTCTTTAAATCTCCATTCTCCTTTGCTTAGCTGCCTCCTTTTCTCTTTAAGTATCTCCTCCCTTCCCCCTCAGCCCTTTGTTTCCCTGAGGAGTATTTCCTGGGTTTCTGTGTGTCTGTCTCCGCATCTTTCCTCGCTCCGCCCCACTCTCTCCCAAGTCCTCCTCCCCTTCCTTCCCCCTCGCTCTCTCCCACCTTCCCGTTAGCTGGAGAGGTGCTTCGGAATCCCCCCGGGCTCCGCGGCGCCCCCCAGCCCCCCGCCCCCTCCCCTCCCCGGAGTCTCCCCCCATGCACCCCGCCCAAGCTTCCTTCCCAGGAGCTGGGGGAGGGGGACGCCGGTGGGCGGGCGCTATTGTTGTAGGGGCCGGAGCCGGATTCCTCAGCAGCCTCTGGGTGGGACCAGCCTGGTGTGTGGAAGCGGAGGGAGGGGAAGGGGGTGGTCGGGCCGAGGGAGCTGAGATTTGAGCTTCCAGCAGCGGGTCTTTTCCTCTCGCTCCCTCGTCGGCCGCCCGTCTCCCCCGGCTCCGGTGACATCTCCCAGGCCCGGGCGCTGCCCTCGCTCCCTGCCCCGGGTTATCCCCTCCCTCCCCCTGCCCACCCTCACCCCTGCGGCCCACATCGCTCCCCTGTCCGGACTCCCCCATGTATGACGACTCCTACGTGCCCGGGTTTGAGGACTCGGAGGCGGTGAGTGCCCGCGGCGGTGGAGGTGGGGAAGTTGGGGATATCATCACCCCTTCCCCCTCCACCTCCCATTCTGAGCTATGAAAAACATCTCTTCTGGGGGAGAGGGGAAGGGAGTCTCGGATAGGAAGGAGGATCGTGTTCCGTCTGACTGCCTCTCTCTTGTCCCCCCCTCTCCACCTCCAAGGGCCTGCGAACTCAGGGGATGGGGTTGGGGGGGATTGGGGTGGGAGGAAGAAACCTTAGGGAAGGTGAGGACAGAAAGCGAGTTAGCTCTTGGAGATCTTGGGAGGAGGATGGGGGGAAGGAAGCTTGGAGTTGGGAGCAGACCCTGAAGAGGGATGTCAGGAAAGTAAGGGACTTTAAGGATAGGATTAACTTCGGTTTCTAGAAGAGGGTGAGAAGACGAACCCCACAGGGACCACAGGACACCAGTGAAGAGTTAATTAAGGGACTCTGAAGTGCTTGCACAAGCCAGAAATAAATGGTTTGGGGATCTGGATGCATTTTGGAAAGCAGAGCAACTAGGTGGCTATGAAACACCAGGAGACTGAGGGGAATTGGGTTGAGTTCAGGAGAATAAGAGTCCCTTCTAGTAAAAAAAAAAAAAAAAAAAAAAAAAAGTGATCAGGAACTTCCTTTGCAATGGATTCCTTCAAAGGGATTCCAAACTGTAGAAACCTTTCCTTCTGCCCTTACCCACAGATTCTTTGCTTCTTTCCTGTTTTCAAAACTTCCTCTTTCTCTTTACACACCTCCTGCTCCAACTCCTGCTCCAAAGCTGAGATCTGAGCACTGCACATATAATTGGGCTAACTGGGCTAGATCTTGAATTGACCACCAGGCTCCTAGTATTGCCTACACATGGCCACTTTTGGTGCCAGATAACTCCTTTGCTTTCTCAGCAGAAAAAATCTGGGTGATGGGGCTGAGGGAGCCAGAGGATGTAGGAAGCTTTTTGCTCAGGGAAACAGGCGACGGATAAATATTTAATTTTCATCTTTGCTTTTATCTCCTGACTCTTTGGAGACAAATCAGCTCATTAGGCAAGGATTCTCATGAGCTGAGGGAGGTGGGGTGATTGGGGGAAAGTGGGGAAAGTATTCTGGGAAGATCAGAGCAAAAGATTGGGTAATAGCTTTTTGGTCCCCTGGATGCTTTATCTCTCCCTTCTCTCTGATTCCATCCATGGAGTAATTCCTAAATGTCCCAAAAGATGTCTCTATGATTCTAGATGGCAGTAATAGATATTTAGGGTATTAATCAAAGAAGCTTTTGAAGGGGCACATTTCTAGCCTTTTCCCTTTCATTTCTAACCCAACCAAATCATAGGATAGATGTGGCCTGAGGGATCCAGGAGGTACATCCCAGTAAGGGAGATAAGAGTTTAAGTGGTACCACAATGCTCCCAGTTGGGGGTTCCCTTTGCTCTAGGCTGCACCACAGGGGGCTAATTGTCTAGCATTCTGATTCATTGTCCAAGGCCTCATGGGTCTCATCTGTACTGTTTGTTGAGGGGGCAGCTGGCACTACCCAGGGTGTCAGCTTATGCCTGAGAAGGGATGTTTGAGGCAGGCAGGACCTGGTAGGTCTTTCATATTCCTGGTGAATGAGCAGAGAATTTTTTTGAAAAGCTTAGGTAAGTGACAGAAAAATGTCACTTAGAAAAGAGGAATAAAAATAAAGAGTGAGAGAACTTGGTGGGGATGTCACAGGGAGAAGCCTTTATCTAGGCCATTCTGGCCCAATGCCCATTCTCTACCCTAATCTGGTTCCTAGATCTACCACCTCCTCCCCCAATGCCCTCCACCGACTTCAATCCTCCCTCTCTCCAGGGTCCCCACTGAAGCAGTAGGAGGCAGATCCGGGCTCTAAATAAATCCACAGGCTCATCTTCCTTCTTTCCTTTCCTTGTGCCAGGCAAGAGCAGTGCTGCAGCCTGCCCACACACTCACCAGGCAAGGGGGGCACCATCAGGGCACCATGCCAACTCCTAGCAGCTTCATAGCACTGTGCCTCTGGTTGCCTTGTATGAGGGGAAAGAAAGAATTTGGGTTTTCAGGGCCTGGCTTTGGCAGGACAGTCTTGCCCTCACCAAGGCAATGGCAGGGTACTTTTTCATTTTACAGATGAAGGAACTGAGATTTAGAGAGGAGAAATTATTTACCCAAAGTCAATTACTTAGTAAGAAGCAGCGTCAGTCTTCAAACTCGGGTCTACTGACTACATCTCCAGAACTTTTTTCTTACACCATATTGCCTCTGGAATGTGACACAGAGGAATTTGAAGACCACTGATGCCACCTAAGCGACCTTTGACAAATGTCTTAAGCTCTCTTTGCCCGAGTTTCCTCATCTATTAAACAAGGGACTTGAACTCTATAACCTTTGAGATAACTTCCAGTTCTAGACCTATGATCCTTATCTATGATCCTGTCTGGTCAGAGAAATTTATTTATAACATAAAACTAAATCAACATAAATTAATTCACTTCTCCATCTCCCACCTTCAAGTGGGAGAAGAAGAGGAAGGGGAGCAATATATTCTTGCTGCCTCAAACAGGTAGGTGAGTTGAGGCTAGGAGTGAATCAGTTGTTGATGTGTATTTTGAAGGGTGTTTTCATGCTAGAAGTTATAAGGATGAAATTACAAATTGGGATCCTTCACATCCTAACACATTTACGAAATTCTTTACCTACTATGTCTCTAGGAGTGATATCAATATGAATTAAGTATGAGAGGAGGGATGCAATATAAATATTACATCCTTCCTGTTTATATTCTCAGAGGGAAATGAGGCAAATATTACATGAATGTTAAGATAAGTGCCCAGGAGAAGTACAAATGAGGTGTTATGAAAAACAGAAAAATCACTTCAAACTTGAGGGACGGTGAAAGAAAATGATGAAAATGACTCTCAAGTAAGTAGTTAATAATAAATGAGCATTGGTGGGTCAAAGATCCAAATGATTCTTCCTGATTCTGCCCAGGGAGCAGAAAGAGGAACTTACATAACAGTTCCTGAGGATTGAGGTAATGGTGGAGGGCAGGGAGTCTCCGAACAGCTTCTGAATGCCATAAGACAGGAACATTCCCATAGTTTAGCCTTGGGCAGAACCAAATTTACCTTCAAATCTCAGAACATATCTAACTGCTAGGGATAGGATTCCAGTCTATTATTTTACTCTCAGGAAAAGTAGAGCACAGTGAAAAGGTTGCTCTTTTTGTGTAAATCAAAGACTTCTTCCTCCATCATCCTTTTTCCATGATTCCAAGCCACCCATTTTTTTTTTTTAAGACTGTGAGGTCTGCCTCCTAGCCACCCTAGGTCTGGAGATTAGACCCAATGTGGATTGGAGAGCTATGGTGGGAAGGCATATTTGTATCCAAAGTGCAGTTTCTTCTCATACCTAGGTGGTTTCTATCCCCAATCAAAAAAATACTCTGACTCCCTCTTTCAAGAGCCCTTAGATTTAAAGGTAGACAGGATTTATAAGGTTATGTTTTTAAACAAAGGAATATCCAGGATGCTGATCTGATGTCCCTTCATCTGTCTCTCAACAAATTGTTTCTCATTTAAACTTTTTATCCCTCAAGATTTCCTGTCTTATAGATACAACAAAGCAGCAATTCAATGCAATGTGATGGAGACTTGATGTAAGCCAAAGAGTCATAGGTTTAAGTTCAAATAATAGCTCTGCTCCTTGCTATCAGTGTAATCATAGGCTTTTCACTTCTCTGAGCCTCAGTTTCTTCATTTGTATTTTGTGGGGGTTGGAATAAGGTCCCATTTCAATTCTAGATCCTTTGATCACTGAGATCCCTTCCAGCTTTAAATGCTATGAACAAAGCTGTTCAAGACTTTTATCCTGAGGGACTTCTTTCATAGAGGGAAAAAACTAAGATAGAAACAATTTACCCCTTGTTCCAGAGTCCAGTTATCTGCCCTTCTTTATTTCTTGTTTCTTTCTTACAACCAAGAGGAAATCTTATACACTCAACAGTCTGCCCCTTACTATCCTTACATTCAAGGACCCTTGCTTTTAGAGAAAGGAAACAGTTCATCTAGAAGTTCATGGAATTTAAATGATTCAATTGTATCTTTCCCAGATCCATGATTTTCCCTTGGCTGGTTACTTGGCACCAGCATAGGTCTCTCTAGAGCCTGCATGGGGATTGGAAGGGGGTGGGTTAAAGAAGGTCAGGTGGGTGGGTGGGGCCTTTACAGGTGCTTGGGAATTGGTGCCAAGAGAGCCAACTTTGTATTGCTCTCTTAGTCTGAAGCTGCACCCAGCTCTGATGCCCTAGTAAGTGGGGGAGGAGAAGACACCAGGAAGTGGCTACCAGAAGCTGGCACTCATTATTTCCTTTTTTCATTCTGAGAGGAGGCAGGAACTGAAGAGGGTAGGATCTCAGTGCCCAGGGAGAAGATGGGTATAAGTAAACAAGAAAGGGTCAGTGCCATGCATATTTTTATTTTTATTTTTTACTATGTCAGTCAACTCCTTATGACTGTTATGTATCTTGAAAAAATACTATTCAGTCAGATCCTTTAGGAAAGGGACAGGATTCCTGTAGATTTTTTCCCTGTGCTTATGGTTTCTTCTCTTTGCCTTGGAAGACAGGATGAAGGGGGGGGGGAAAGGGAGAAAAAGAGAAGTATAGCAGATATTATATAAAGACAGTACCAATAGCTTAGCTTAGTAGTTCAAGTCCAAGTGTAGTGGGGGATGGATATAGTGGATCCTGACAAATCGATTTTGGTGGTTTTTTTGACCAGCTTTTATAATATTGATCACTGAGTCATGAGGACACATTGTAGTATGAAGACAGTAGAATTCTGGTGGTCCCCCCCCCTTTCTGTGGAAGGAGTGAGGAGAAGATTATTGTCAGGTACTCTCCTGACTTTTGTGGTCTCCATGCCACCTTTGTATAGGATATATCCTCTCTGTTAGTGCCTCACCTTGGAATCACTGCCTTTTTCTCCACCCAGGGTTCAGCAGATTCCTATACTAGCCGACCATCTTTGGACTCAGACGTCTCCCTGGAGGAGGACAGGGAGAGTGCCCGTCGAGAGGTGGAGAGTCAGGCTCAGCAGCAGCTGGAGAGAGCCAAGGTATCCAGTGTGTTCACTTGTCTTGTCCTGATTTTTTTTGACTCTCCCCATCCATCTTTCTTTTACTCTTAGAGTACTAAGGCTTATGGAAGGAGGATAACTCAGATACTGAGGAAGATTCCTTGACCCTCCTCTCACCTGTGTTCTTTGCTAATCCCTCTCCTAGCACAAACCAGTGGCATTTGCTGTGAGGACCAATGTCAGTTACTGTGGGGTACTGGATGAGGAGTGCCCTGTTCAAGGCTCAGGAGTCAACTTTGAAGCCAGAGATTTCCTGCATATCAAAGAGGTGAACTTTGCCCTATTCCCAATCTTAAGTCTCCTTGATTCCTAGGTCTCTCATGAAGATTCTAGCCCCTACAAACTTTCAAATTACCATCTGAACATTAAGATCCTAACCTTCCAATTCCCCCAGACTAGATCCCTAAACTCACCAACTCTTACCATTCTCCTTGCCCTCCCCTCTTCATTTCTCTTCCTTTCTTTCTGTCTTCCTAGGGGTCTCATGGAGACTTATGGAGAGCACCCCTCAGTTCCTTCCCCATCTCTGGGGGAAGGGGTGTGTCAGGGCTGAGGAAAGAACTACTATTACATCCTTTTGAGATGGGGCCAAGGTTCTGGACATCCCCCCCTCCAGACCCTTAATTTCCTCTGGAGGCTGCTAGGTGGTGTAGGGGAGTAAGGGACATGGATTCAAATTCTGTTTCAGATACTTACTAGCTGTGTGACTCTGAGCATAGGGTTGTTGTTTAGATCAGATGAAATATAATGTGTGAAGAATTTTGAAAAACTTAAAATGCTTTATACATGCTAGTTATTATAATTATTACATTCCCTTCTTGCCTTCCACCTAGGTTAAATAATCAACCAATTCTCTGGCTCCAAATTTAAAACCTAAAATTGTGGAGAAGAAATGAGGACAGAATTGTCCCTTCTCCTGGACCCTTTTCATAATTCCTGTACTGTCTTCCCTTTCTGCTTCTAGAAATACAACAATGACTGGTGGATTGGGAGGCTAGTGAAGGAGGGTGGGGATATTGCCTTCATCCCCAGCCCTCAGCGTCTGGAAACCATTCGCCTCAAGCAAGAACAGAAGGCTAGGTATGGGACAGGCAGTAATATGGGGAGGGCTAAGTATATTGAAAAGCAGGAGCCACTCATTTTCTCTATTTCCCTTTCTTCAATCTCCCCCTCCCCAACTCCTCTAATCCTAACTTCAGGAGATCTGGGAACCCCTCTAGTGACATTGGCAACCGCCGTTCCCCTCCTCCATCTCTAGGTAATCTCTGCCCTTCCTATCTCAGGTGGATAAAGGGTCTAATAGAGGGAGGGAGAGATTTCCTCATTATGACTGACTGGGAAGATGGTGGAGGGAGGGAAAGGCATAGTGCTGGGGGAAGCTGGCACTTCTCCCACAAGGTGGGACCACTCTCAACCTATTGATTAGTGTGGGTGTGGGTGAGGGTATGGGGAAGACAGGGGCCACCATGTCTCTCCCAGGGCTCCCTCCCCCTTCACCAACCTCAGTCTCTTATTTCCTTTTCCAAAAAGCCAAACAGAAGCAAAAGCAGGTGAGTGCAAGGATGGGGTTGTGGGCTAGGGAGGCTCAGAATTGAAGGGGACTGTTAGAATTTTCCCCACCAGGCTCCCTAGAACCCCTCTTCTCCTTCAAGCCAGACCAGAGGAAGTAGAAGTTGAGTCAGCTGCCCAATCCAGGAGAAATTTTATGGGGAGGGTAATCTAGGAGCTTCCAGGAGGGGGAGAATAGTGATGTTATAACTAAGAATTCAGGGCAAAGCTTGAGGCAACCCTTCTCACCTTCCACATGGTAGGAGAAAAGTCCTCCTGATCTTGGTCTCTTTCTTCCCCCCCCCCCCCATCTTTTCATCTTATGCACTTTCTGCAACTTTGGGATCTCTAATTTAAGGGAATGAAGCAGAGCAAGGAAGGAAACTGAGGATGAAAGGTTTGGAAGGATCAAATCATCCTGATTTTCTGTTTGACCTCCAATTCCTCTCTGCTGCTACTCTTTACTCTATTGATCCTACCCATGTCCAATGAATAGTCATATATAGTACATTAGGGAGGAGAGGTGTCCTTTAATGAATGATGGGACCCCATATGGCTATGATATTTTTTGCCCTTTTCAGGCAGAACATGTGCCCCCATATGATGTGGTACCCTCCATGCGACCTGTGGTACTTGTTGGGCCTTCCTTGAAAGGCTATGAGGTAAGTAGTATAGTGGTCTTCCAGTTCAACTTTCCATCGTGGCTATGTGCCCTAAGCTCCCTAGAAATATTCACTGTCCAGGGTATGGACCCTTAGGAGAATGCCAAAGACAAGTGATCCCCTACCCAATGGAATAATGTATTTATTTGGAGATGGGACCATGTTATGGAGGATGGAACATGCCATCCCCTTTCACAAGTTTTTATATCTAATTAATTTAAGCGTTTCCACAGGTCACAGACATGATGCAGAAGGCACTCTTTGACTTTCTCAAGCATCGATTTGATGGCAGGTAAATCTCCCCTTAATTACATAAGAAATAGACATTCTTTAATCCACTATATCTAACAATGCAGTCATTTTTGAGGGGGGGTAATTGGGTGACTAGACTTGGAGAGATATTAGGAGTCAAGTTCTTTTGGCTTTAGTTTAGAGTCTCATGGTGACCCTCCACTTCATTTCCTCTACTCTCCAGGATCTCTATAACTAGAGTGACAGCTGACCTCTCTCTGGCAAAGAGATCAGTGCTCAATAACCCAGGCAAGAGAACTATCATTGAACGCTCTACAGCCCGAATAAACATTGGTGAGAATCCTTCCCAGCTCACACAAAGCTCCACCTAATCCCCAGATGCCTTATTCCCTCTACCCCAGCTCCATTTGCTCCCAACCTCATCACATCCCATTGCTGCTCCACCCATGCTATAATGCCACTCCATTACCCATCTCACCAAGGTAACTTAACTCTCAGGCCTTTCCAAAAACTGAAACAGAATGATGTCTTTGAGAAACACTTCAACTCAACAAATATTTAAGCCTTACTGTGTATATTGAACTGGCCTTGTACTAGAGATTCACATTTGAAACTAGATAGCTACTAGCTAATAATTCACATTTATGGTCAGAAGGCAGTGTGGGGGATGATAGACTTTTGGAAACTTTCCAAAGACATGGAGTTTCCCCCCTCTGGGGGTGGGGGGAACCTGCTGACCACTCCCCCCACAGCTGAGGTGCAGAGTGAGATCGAGCGGATCTTCGAGTTGGCCAAGTCTCTGCAGCTGGTAGTGCTGGATGCCGACACCATCAACCACCCTGCCCAGCTGGCTAAGACCTCTCTGGCCCCCATCATCGTATATGTCAAAGTGTCCTCACCCAAGGTCAGCAGGGAGGTGCAAGGGGTTGGGGATGGTGCCAACCTGGGTCCCCCAAACCTGCCAGGGATGATCTTGTTTAGCTCGGTGTCACTGCTTAAGTCTGAAGCATTTTTCTGTGCTCTCTGGCCACTCTTCTTGCTGGGCTTATTTTCCCCTTATACCTTTCATGGTCACCATACCCAGCTCCACTCATGTCCCTGAAGACAGCATACCCAGAACCACCCCCCATTCCCTTAAATGACTTCATTTATTTATAAAGCCCAACCTTATTCCTGGCCCTTCCCAAGAGACATTGTGCCCATGTTTATCTGTCCCCTAGGTGCTTCATCGTCTGATCCGCTCCCGGGGAAAGTCACAGATGAAACACGTCAATGTTCAGATGATGGCATATGATAAGCTGGTACAGTGTCCACCGGTGAGTGCATTAACTCTGCTCCCAATTGACATTTTTTAGGGTCTGGTTGGGGTGGATTGTGGGAAGTATAGAAAAAGCAGCTTGGATCTTAGGCAAGATGCTTAACCTCTCTGAGCCTTAGTTTCTCCATCTGTAAAATGACAGAGTTGGATTAGATGACCTCTGAGGTCCCTTCCAAGTCTAGATCTAGGATCTCTCATGTTTGCACCCTTCTTCTCCCCCTCTACCCCCCATCCCCAAGGAATCTTTTGATGTGATCTTGGATGAAAACCAGCTGGAAGATGCCTGTGAACACTTGGCTGAATACTTGGAAGTGTACTGGAGAGCTACTCACTACCCAGTCCCAGGACCTGGCTTGCTAGGCCCACCCAGTGCCATCCCTGACCTTCAGGTAACCAGACTTCCCTCAGACCAAGTACCTTGGTTACCATTCCCTTGCTAAGCTATTGCCATGGCAGACATATTAGTCTTCAAATCTCTGGAGAGTAAGGAATGTTGAGTTGCTTTAGCAGATAGTTTTTATTAGTGGAGAGAACTGAAACTCATTGGTACGAAGGACTTTGTTGAGTAGAGGAGGCAAAGTATAATGTAGGTGATTGGTGGAGACATATCACCTCTAGGTTCATCACATTTTAGTCCCCCCACCTGCCTAGAATGTGGTTGGAGAAAGGCTGAAAGGGGAGTCAGTTTTGATTTTGCCTTGGTGTGTCTAGAACCAGCAGCTGCTGGGGGAACGAGGAGGAGAATGCTCGCCCTTGGAGAGGGACAGTTTGATGCATTCGGATGAGGCCAGTGAGAGTTCCCATCAGGCTTGGACTGGATCTTCTCAGCGCAGTTCTCATCACCTTGAGGATGAGTACACTGACGTCTATCAAGATCTGTACCAGCCACATCGTCAACACACATCAGGGCTACCCAGTGCCAATGGACAGGACCCTCAAGACCGGCTCCTGGCCCAGAACTCGGAGCATAATTATAATGAAAGGAACTGGCAACGCAACCGGCCTTGGCCTAAGGACAGCTACTGAACCCCTTCCTCATGCCCTGCCTGGTCTGTCCAAGGGAGTGGAGGGGGGAATGGGAATAGCAGGGCATGAGCTTACTGGCAGGTTGGAGTTAAGCTAGCATTAGGCTGGCACTAGGCTTAGCCCCCTAGGTTCCCTTGCCCAGCTCTGGACCCCAATATTCCAAGAGCTAGAGGTGGCCCTTTTACCTTCCGGGCTAAGGATTCCCAAGCTCTCCACTTTCCAAGTACTAGCTATATACAGTTTTGTATCCTTGGCACCTTTATCTTCTCTCCTGCACAAGAAGCTGTCCTCACTGGGCAGCACCCTCAACTCTAAGATTCCTATAGAAATGGCCTTCCATTTCTTCCAGACTCAGGAAAGAGATGACTGGGAGATGAGGTGGGGCCATGGCAAGAGATAGAGCCAAGGTCCTGGAGAGAGTAAGGTCCTATTGCTTCAATCGGCCATGGGACCCAGACTTTGGGGTCCTATAGGATCCCTCTTGGTCCAAAAATCACACATGAGAAATGAGACGATCACCCCATTTCCACACCTGAATTTCACTTCTATTCATACATTTATTGGTCAAGGTGTGAGGGATAGGGTAAGGGTGGAGATGACAAGAGCAATCAGCAAATTACGTTGGGGAGAACGGGATCACTTGGAAAATTAGGGTATGGAAGGAGTTAAGAACAGGAGACAGTTGGACCCTCTCATTTTAATGTTTACCTGAGAAGCAAGATACAGAAGTCAAAAGGAGTTGAGCATTGAGAATATTGAACACTTCTGGGGGCCCCTCATCTGCTTCTGCATTTTCCTTTAATTTCTTCTCTCCATGTCATGACCCATGCAGGTGATGGACCCCAAACTTGTCTTCTTGCTTCATATCTATTTAAGTTACAGTTAGGCCAGGGAAAAGAAAAGGAGCAGAGATGGGGAATCTTCTGGCTTCTGGACAACCTCACTGCATCCCTCCCATAGCTGTGTAGCTGAGCCCGTGCCCCACATGGCCCTGGCCTTCACCCTGATGTCATCACTAATAAATACCACATACTGACCCACCACACCCCACCCCATCCTTCCCAGGGTCTTTTGTATCAAGTATGAATGTCATACTGACTTGCTTATGACTGGACTGGAAAGAAGAAACAATCTTCCCTGAAGGATCCACTGAGAGTTGCCCACTATCCCTGTTTCCAAGAGCTTAGAGGAAATATTCAGCAGAACATAAGGGAGCAAGGTCTAGGTCTCATGTTTGCTAATTGCTTTCCTTCAGGGACTCAGGATCCCCAAGTCCTAGACAGCCTGGTCTCCTCTCACCTCTCAACTGAAGATCCTTTTCCAGCTTCAATTCTGTGCAGTGTAATGGATCAGGATTCTTGTCTTGATTATACTAGCAAGTCATTTCATCTGTCTGGGCCTCAAAATGTGGTAGTTGGTTTAGATAACTCCTAAAGCTCACTTAGCACTGAGATTTGGGGAATGGATAGTGTTTCCTTAGTCACGTGTCCATCTTCTAGAATCAGTCTGGTGCCTTCTGATGGGCAAGGGTGCATCAGTAACAGTGCAACAGTGAATATTGTCTTGGGGAGAAGTGTGGCACCAAGGCATTAGGTTCCTACCTATAAATAAGCACACTGATCTTTATTTGGAGATGCTGGCGTAAGTCTGGTGTCTCTGCCCCTCTTTCCTTGGAGTTTGCACAATCTTTCCCTGTGGGCAGTGAACCCTAGGTAACCCCAAAGGACCTGAGACTAAAAGGGATAACTGAAATATCAACATCCCATATCAAAAACACACTGACAAGCTGGTTGCCTCCTTATCCTTGCAGAGCTCCTGCAGGATAATCCATGTAATCATGGAAATAAGGGCAGGACATCATTGCTGTCCCTACAAAAACAGAATGTTCCCAGAATGCTCGTTTTCTCTGATTTCTCAACCCTTCAAATGGCCCAAAGTTCTACCCCAAATGAATTTAGTAAATCGTGACTTCTGCTCTCCCATACTATTCCCACATCTATCTAGAAACTAGGTTTGCTCATCTAGGAGAAGAGCCCTGGGACAGATTAAACACACATGACGTTTATATATTTATTCCCAGAACATACAAATTTTCATTTCACAGAATAGAAAACAGAACTGTTCACAGCCAGTAATTGAGAGACAGACATAGTCCTACTCTGACCCCACAACATTTGTTTAAAAAAAAAATCCCCCCCCCACTCCCTGGGCCAGTAGTGGCTTGAGAAGGCAGAACATTGTCTCCCAACACAGCAGCTCTACACAGGTCAGATGCTCCTGACTTGCTTTATAAGCCAAATGGGAAAAGGTGATCAAAGTGACCATAAAGAAAAGTTGCCAGTGTCAAAGAACCTTTATGGTGTCAGTCCCCAGATCACTCTGGGCAGTCTTCAAGATGGTGCCAAAGAAGGTTTCCATCCAAACACCCAAGGTCCTTATCAGACTAGGAGAAAATACTAACCCAGTGCCCAACCGAGAGCCTGAGGTAAGTCTGCTCTCCTAGGACAGCCCACAGTTGGTATGGTGGGGGCCAGAGTTTGCAGCTGTTTGCTTCACTCCTGCTGTAACCCTCACCCTTTACCTCTCCCTTATAGACTTAATCACAGGATTAAGCAGAACAGTCCTAAATGCTTCCATCAGCCTCTGTCACCCATGGCAAGTTGAAAAAAAGAGATGGAAAGGCCCAAAGGAGCAGGAAGCCACGAAGCAGCTCTGACACCTAGGGAAAGGTCTAGGGGCTAGGCAAAGATGGTCTCCTCCCGGCGTTTCTTGGTGAGGATGGTGCCTGGCTTGTGCTGGGCATCAGGATGGTTGGCCAGTTCTGGGGGACAGGATGACACTGGACTCTCTAGGATAGCCTGCTTTAGCTCATAGAAAACAGCAGAGTCTTCCTTAGTGAGAAAGGTGATGGCTACACCACTCTTGCCTGCTCTCCCTGTACGTCCAATACGGTGGATATAATCTAGAGAGTTGAAGAGAAAGTTATAATTAGGTCCAAGTCCATTTCACCAATATTTATTTCTTAGTTAAGTAGTATCTCTTCCTAGGTATATGCTATTGTCACATCTGGAGTTTTCTCCAGGACACCTTGTTTTCCTGTGACTGTCTGGCTATGACTGCCCCAAGGGTCACAATTTAGACTCTTAAGATTTTCTGTTCCCACATCCCCAACACTTGAGGGACATCCTCCCCCCATACACAATGGACAAGGGCATAGATCATTGGGATGTAAAAGCTAGATAAGGTGGAGAGAGGTCTGAAGATCTTCCCAGGGTCTCAGTAGGAAAAGCTGGAGATAAAAGTCTCCTTGAGATAGCACCTTTTGATACTGACTGATGGACATTAAAGTAGTAGTCAATGGGAATGAGGGGCTTGGGAGATTGTCATGGCATTCTGCAGTGAAGCAACAATCTCTTTCTTACCTTCAATATTTTTGGCCATGTCATAGTTGACAACCATAGACACATCCTGAATATCAATACCACGACCAGCCACATCTGTGGCCACCAATATGTCCTTGGCACCAGCTTTGAGATTGGAGAGTGCAAACTCACGCTGCTCTTGCCCCTTCCCACCATGTAGTGTGCAAGCATTGTACTGTAAAGAGAGGAGGGAGGTCAGAAGAGAGGGCTGCAATCAGAAAAGGACACTAGAACAGCTGCAGGGACCAAGAAAAGAGACAATGATTTGGGGAAGAGAATACTTCAGTTTTCTGAGGGTGTGTGCTATGAGAAAAGGAGTAAAATGAGAATAGGTAAAGGAGAGAATGAGAAGTGGTTTGGTTGGACTTGGTAAATACAGAAAGAAAAGCAAGAAGATAATGAAGAAAACAGTCTGGGCAGGGGATGGGATGAGCAGGGAAGACTGACTGAGTTGGTGAAGGTTTAGACTTTGGTGGAAGAAATACAAAATCACCATCACTGGAGAGGAGCCTGGACTAAATCATTTAACCCCATCCCCAGCTCTACTTTTTAGAGGCCCACTCTACTTTGTATTAGACTCCTGACAGAAGAAATAGTGAAAAATCTTTCCTAACTCCATTAAATCGGAGTAGGGCTCAACCACAGACTGCTATGGTAGTTACTGCCAGGTTGACCTGGCTCTCCCTGACCCTGAGATCATTCCCATCATACTGTCCTTGGCTTCTAGGATCCTGAAAAAAAGCAACAGAAAAGGGTTTAGAAAAGAATCCCATAGTCTGAGGCAGAAATCCAGGCTTCTAACACTCACCCCCATCTTCTCCAGGGATTTGGCCAGCACATCACAGCCCTTCTTTTGGTTAACGAAGATGATAATAGGTGGGTCGAAGCCCTGTTCCAATATTGCCAAGAGTTTTTTCCTGGGTTAAAGAACAGAAAGATTAGTAAAAGGCAGGATCTTGTAAATAAGCTTTCCAACCCCACGAAACCTACTTTACTCTAGCACAGGCTCCCGGCACTAAGAGCTACCAAAGGAAAATCAGCAGAGCAGAGCAAACAACCTTAATTTACCACTTTGAGTCTTGAAATCTATCATCCTAGCCCCCTTCTCTTTCTGCCTCCCATCAATACTCCCAACCCAGCTCTGATACTTGTCCCTTGACTCAGATGAGAACTATTTTAGAGTCCCTTCCCACCCCATCTTATCCTAGTCAGACAGACTGTTCTTTGTACCTTTTCTCTGACTCTGACATGAGGAACACCTTCTGCTCCACACGCTCATGGGGCTTGCCCGCAGAGCCAATGTACACCACAGCTGGACGCCGCAGGTAGCTACGGGCCAAACGTTCCACTGCTGGAGGCATGGTGGCGGTAAACATGACTGTCTGTAGGAACACAAGACTACCATCTCAATCCCTTCTCTTTCACTCCCACCTGATAGTTTAACCTAGGATGAAGGACCTAAACTGGTATGTAAGAAGATAAGCTCTAAAATAAAACTTATGCCTTAAAATGCTGGGGGGGGGCGGTGGAAGGAAAAGCAAGTTCTTTTATGGTCTCATTTAAGTATATACGACACTCATGGGACTCTTGACTTTCAGGGTGATGGTAATGATTAAGTCTTATTTGCTAGACACTGTGAAAATTCTTGAAAGGTCTGGATTAAGTGCCCCAGCCTCCTAAACCACTCCCAATCCCATCCTCATTACCACAGCATCATGCCTGGTTAGCAGTTTTCTCTGCCACCAACTTGATGGGGCAATTTCTTGGCACAAGTTCCTGGAGCAAGCCCAAACCCCCAGTCCGGGGATCCAGTCTTACCTGGCGGTACTTATGCTTGCCTGACTCAAAGTTTGCCAGCATCTTTTCTGGGTCCTCGGCCTCATCTGTATCTGGCTTCTGATTGCTGACAGGCATGTGTTCCAGGATCTTCTGTACATCCGGCTCAAAGCCCATGTCAATCATCCTGTCAGCTTCATCCAGGACTACATAAGTGCACCGGCTCAGCACCAGGTAACGGTTCTCCAGCACGTCAATCAGTCTTCCTGGGGTGGCAATGACAATCTGCAAAATGATATTCTTTTTTTCCTTCTCATTGATAGTTTCATCATGTTTCCCTTATGCACTTCAGTCAAAACTTTGCCTGGCAGTGCAAACTAACCAAAAGTGATGACCTCTCCCCCAACCCTCCCAGACAAGCTCAGATTCTTCCAAGAAAGAATATTCTAAATAAGTGGGGAGGATGAGTAGAGATAAGATCCAAGAGAACTTTCAAGAAAAAGGAAACATGAAGGTAGAATTCTATAGAGATAGGCAACCAAACAGAAAGGCTGGGTCTTAACACTAATTCTTCTGAAGAAATGCTTCATGCTTCCCTCTCCAACTTTAGGAGAATCACAATTCAAAACGGCAAACTTATTCCCAGAATGAGGTTAGAAATACAAACAGTGTCAATCAGCCAGATAAGCCATATTACTCTCAATTACACTAAATACCCATAGAAGGAGCTCTCAAACAAGAACCAAATGGAGATTTCCCTGAACTAGATGGTTGACTTTCTGGCCAAACAAACAAACCTCACAGCCCATGCGTAGTCGGAAGCCCTGGTCCTCTCTGGAGATGCCACCAATGACAGCCACAGTACGGATACCCAAGGGTTTCCCAAACTTGATAGTCTCCTCTTCAATCTGCTGGGCCAACTCACGGGTTGGAGCTAAAATAATTGCATAGGGGCCTTGGTCCGACTCTTCAATCCTGTGACAAATGAAACTACCCCTTAGACCTTCCTCTAATAAACCACTTCCCTTCTTCCCCATTTAATAGGCAGGTCTTAAGGAGGTACAATCATCCTTAAGGGAAGTTGAAGAGTAAAGATAGGAGCATACTGTAGATAAGCAGAGCTTTCCAATTTTTTCTAATTTCTCACCTGTCTCTGAGCAGGAAAGTTCTAGCTCTAGCTTAGGAAGAAGAAAATCTTTCCTATTCTGGAGGCCACTGGAACAGAAGATACTAAAATTTTATCAACTATTCCAGTGTTTCACACCACACATAGCTGAGAGATATTTCCTAATGTTTAACTAAATCTTTCCTGCTACACTTGTTCAAGGACATTAAGAGAAATAGAAATTAGCTGTTCACCTTCCTCTGTGTGATATCCTTTCACAAACTAGAAAACAATTATTAAATCATTCCTTTGTAGTCTATAAACAGTCAGTTCCAACTCCTTTCACCATGCCTGCAAGGTAGTGAAGAATCATGGACTAGGAGTTAGAAAAACTAGATTCTAGTCATAGTTCCTCTCACAAGTTATGTGAGCAAGATAAACAGAACCAGAACATTGTACACCCTAACAGCAACACGGGGGTGATGATCAACCTTAATGGACTTGCTCATTCCATCAGTGCAACAATCAGTCACAATTCTGGGATATCTGAAATGGAGAATACCATCTGTATCCAGAGAAAGAATTTTGGAGTTTGAACAAAGACCAAAGACTAATCTTTAATTAAAAAAACAACAACAACCCGTTGTCTTATTGTGTAATTTTACTATCTTTTATACTTTATTTTTTTCCCTTAAGGATATGATTTCTCTCTCTCATCACATTCAACTTAGATCACTGTATACCATAGAAACAATGTAAAGACCAACAGACTGTCTTCTGTGGGGGTGTGAGGGGAGAAAAGTGAGATTAGGGGAAAAATTGTAAATTCAAAATAAATAAAATTTAAAAAAAAATCCCTTTTCAGCTAAAAAATCCTTTACTTCTGTGATCCTGTCTGCATTCCTATTCCTCTTCTCTGGATCTCATTTAAGCCACCAAATAAACCATGATTAAAGAGGAGCCTACTCACTGAAGGGCAGAAAAAAGAATTCAGAAAGTTCATTTGTTGCCTTTGCTCCCTTCCACCCAACTTTCAACCACTCCATCGGGTATCACCTGTCAATTTTGGGAAGGGTGGTGATCCAGACCAGCAGGGGGATAAGGAAGGCCGCTGTCTTGCCACTGCCAGTCTCAGCCACACCGATGATGTCACGATTCTGCAGTCCAATAGGAATTGCCTGGCGCTGGATGGGTGTTGGTTCCTGCAGAGACCCAAGGAAGGATCAATGATTCTACACAGGATCATTCTGCCAGCAGGACTGGCACTGAGGTGGGGGATACACTCACCAAGGGAGATTCTAAAGTCAAGGGGCATAGGAAAGACATAGAAATACCACCAGACCAAAGCTTTTTGAAGGAGAATGAACAGTTAGTCAGAAGAAACAGCAGGTAAGGAAGAGACCAAGTTTTTGTAGTTGTGCCCCGCAGGATCTCCCTGCCTCCACTCACCTTATAGCCACACTTGTCAATGACCTCCAGAATGTGTGGGGGTAGTGAAGAGTCTTTCCAGGAGCGGATAGGATTGGGGATCTTACCACCCTTGGTGGTAATACTGTAGTCTTCCCGAAAGATACGCCAGTCTCTGTCTGTCATCTCATCCAACTTTTTCTGTGACCAGTGCCTGTCATCCCAGCGTTGCTTAGCTTCTTTCTTCCGAAGTTTTCGAAGTCGTGCCCTAGGAGAAGAATCAGGAGCCTCAGACTCATTTCTGTGTGCATTATACTTCACCCCTCCAGCCTTGGCACTGGACACTTACTCTTCCTGCTCCTTCTCTTCCAGCGTGCGTCGTTTCTCCATCAGGTCTCCATAGAAACGGGACTGTTCTCGTTTCTGCTGCTTCAGGTCAATGCCAGCAATAAAGCCTCTGCCCAACAGCTGCACTTGGTGCCTTTCCTTGTACCTGCAGGTTGAAATGGAAAAAGATGGAAAAAGTGGGTGTTTAGGAAGATGAAGAGTGACAAACCTCATCTTCTCCAATCCAGGGTCTCCACTATTTCTAGTCCATCAGTTCTCCCCTTTGCTAATGAATTATTCTCACTGTTCACCCTTCACTGTTCCAGACGCATCCAAAGCCCACTCACAATGGGTTGTAGTCTATGGATGTGTCCTCAGAGGCATCCCACTCGAAGACAAACTTCCTGTCATTGAGGTGCCTTGTCCGCCGCCGCTTCTTCACACCACCCAGGTACCGTTCCTGACAGGAAAGAAAGAGCCCTGCCTGTGAGGCTGAGATTCCAGCAGCCTGCTTTCTTAGTGAGTGGTTGGTGAGGTTGGGCAGATACCTTAATGGCATGTAGTTCCTTGCTTTTGTCCTTTTCCTCTCGGATCTTCTGTCTCCCTTCTTCATCCTCATTGCCATTAGTTTCTCTCTCCATTCTTTCCCTTCGTTCTCGGCGCTCCCGCTCTTGAGGGTCTTCTATAAGGTCAGGAAAAACACAAAGGAAGGGTTAGCAGTAGAGAAGGAAATGAGCAGAAGCATGGTAACAAGTGGAAAAAGAAGGAAAATAAAGTCCTAAAAAAAGGAGAATTCAGTTCCAAGGCAAATCTATTATTTCATCTGGCTCATATAATAAGACCCAAGAAGTCTCTACCTCTCCCCAATCTCCCATCACTCAATTCACATTATTTCAATTACAAGCACTCACCCAACATTTTCCTGCCCAGGTCTTGGAAGTGTTTCCTTTTCTTCCGCTCCTCTTCAATCAGCTTTTGCCTCTCTTCTACTTCCTGCTGTCGCCGTTTGAGGGCTTCAGCCTCTCTTTCTGCTTTAGAGAGGAACTTGGGCTGTAAAAGTGATTAGCCCAGTCAACAATGACATAAAGCTATCTACATCAAGGATGGGGAACCTCCGGCCCAAGGTCTGTATTGGTCTGGCATTGCTAAGGCAATCACAGACCGAATTCAAAATTCAATGAACTTAGTAGCTCTTTAGGGGTGAGTTAATTAAATGTTTGACTAAATATAACCCTAACCCTTGAATGATATAAATATAAAAACAGCACTTGGCAAAAAAAGGTTCCCCACCCCTGATCTAAATGATGCAGAGAAAGGAAAGGGGTAAACCCAGAGTTCTAGGTACCAGGACCTCTAGGGAGAAGCAATTAATTCATATATTTATATTCTTACCTTGGCCTCAGCTTCCTCTTCAGCCTTCTTCTTGGCCAGAAGTTCCTCCAGAGATAAGGGTTGGGCCTGCAGACATTAATGGTTACTGGTACATAAAGCTCTCCTTTCTCTGAAAGATTACCAGTGACTAGGTATTGCAGGTACCAAGTAAAGTAATCTGTTCATTCCCTTACCTTTGGTTTCTTTTCCCCATGGTCATCATCTTCATCTTTCTTGGAATCTCTGTCCTTCCGAGATTTAGAGTCTTTTCCTCGGCCAGGGGATAAGCTTCAAAGGGAGAGGAAGAGAAAAATTTCATAATACTGCCTTGTCTCAGACCCATATTTCTGCAAGCTCAGATTGAGCCCCAGAGAAAGTATGAAAGAAAAGTCAAAGGAAAGTCAGGATGCAATAAGACCTGCCAATAAATTACCTCTCAAGGGAATCATGGCAAGCAAAATAATTATGCCTTGTCCACAGCTGAACAAGGACTGAAATTCTGTTCTCTATTCTACTTTAATTTCCTCCCTCAGAGGCTAAACCAAAATGGGAAAATAAATCCTCAATTGGCTTTTACAAACATCAAAGCTTATTTTCTCCAAATTAGTGGTAGGCATGATATTATCTGTAAATGATCAAAAACTAATAAAATACTAGTCTACCTGTCAGATCTATGGAAAGGGGAACAGTTTATGACTAAGGAAGAGTTGGAGAATATCACCAAAAACCAATTAGATGATTTCGATTACATTAAATTAAAAAGCTTTTGCACAGATAAAACCAATGTAATCAAGATCAAAAGAAATGTAGTAAATTGGAAAACAATCTTTACAACTAATGATTCTGACAAAGGACTCATTTCTAAAATATACAGAGAACTGAGTCATATTTTTAAAACAAAACGCCATTCCCCAATTGACAAATGGTCAAAGGATATGCAAAGGCAATTTACAGATGAGGAGATCAAAGTAATCCATAGCCATATGAAAAAATGTTCTAAATCATTAATTATTAGAGAAATGCAAATTAAAGTTTCTCTGAGGTACCACCTCACACCTCTCAGATTGGCCAGTATGACCAGGAAGGATAATGATCATTGTTGGAAGGGATGTGGGAAATCTGGGACACTATTACACTGTTGGTGGAGCTGTGAACTCATCCAACCCTTCTGGAGAGCTATTTGGATTATGCCCAAAGGGCAACAAAAATGTGCATACCCTTTGACCCAGCAATACCACTATTGGGTCTATACCCTGAAGAGATGAGGAAAAAGGGTAAAAACATTACTTGTACAAAAATATTTATAGCAGCCCTGTTTGTGGTGGCAAAGAATTGGAAATCCAGTAAATGTCCTTCAATTAGGGAATGGCTTAGCAAACTGTGGTATATGTATGTCATGGAACACTATTGTTCTATTAGAAACCAGGAGGGATGGGATTTCAGGGAAACCTGGAGGGATTTGCATGAACTGATGCTGAGTGAGATGAGAAGAACCAGAAAAACATTGTACACCCTAACATGGGAGTGATGTTCAACCTTGAAGGACTTGCTCATTCCATCGTGCAACAACTGGGAACAATTTTGGGCTGTCTGCAAAGGAGAGTACCATCTGTATCCAGATAAGGAGCTGTGGAGTTTGAACAAAGTGCAAGGACTATTCCCTTTAATTTAGAAAAAAAAACAAAACAGATAGCTTATTGTCTGATCTTGTTACCTCTTAGACTTCTCTTCTCTTTAAGGATATGATTTCTCTCTCATCACACCCAATTTGGAACAAGGTACAACATGGAAACAAAGTAAAGACTGACAGAGTGCTTTCTGTGGCGGGGGGAAAGCAAGATTGGGGGAAAAATGTAAAACTCAAATAATATCTTTAATAAAAATAAATTTAAAAAGAAAACTAATAAAATGACTTCTTAGATCTCACACAATAGCTCTTACAGCCCTTTTCCATTTACTAACAAATATTCTTCCTCTAGCTCCATACTTTTTCTCCTGAAGTTGTTCACTTGAGGTTAAGCTACGAAGAATCTGAAATAACCTCCAAATTATCAGCATTAAAAAAAAAATCATTTTTCATTTGTCTTGTACACTTAGGGCTTGTCAGAACTTTGAAGAAGCTGAGACAGTCTTATTTTTTATTCACTTATGAATAAATTGAAGTTCTGTCATTATAATAAAACTGGCAATATGTTAACTCTGGTTAGGGCAGGATAGATACTTAATAAGCTTGGTTGTGTTTTATCTTCCCCCCAAATTATATCTAAAATCAAAGGCTATATAAGAAAAATCTAAATACTTGAGAAGAACATTCTATTTGACAAGTATTGTTCAGAGAAAGTAGTTTAATAGAAAATAGGCTTAGACCAATATCTTGTATATATACCATAATAAGTCTGAAATGTATATACTAAGCCTATCAAAGTCCAAACTGTAAAAACAATGAGAAAAAAAGAGATCAAATAACTTTGAGTCTGGCAAGGACAATTCTTAACCAAACAGGAGATCTTGAAAATATAACAGATAATTTTGATTGTACAAATTTGAAAAGCTTATGTATGAACACAATCATCCCAACAAGGATAAGAGGAAAATCATAGATTGGGAACAATAAAAAGCTTGTATCAAATATCTCTGATAAGGGTCAGATATCCAAGATCTCCAGGAAACTAATACAAATACAAAAGACCAAGAAACTTTTCCCAATAGAAAGTCATAAAAGAATATGGACGATAGTTCTCAAAAGTAGAATTTTAAATTATTAACTATCATATGAAACACTACCCCCAATTGCCAATAATAAAAGAATTGTAAAAACACAAACAAAACTCTGAGTTTTCACCTCACAAACATCAAATTTGCAAAAATAACAAATGATGTTAAAAGTCAATGTTGGAGATGTTGTGGAAAGACAGGTACACTACTGTGTTGCTGTTAGAACTGCAAACTGGTCCAAATCATTTAAAAAAGCAATTGGGAATTATGCAAAGAAAGTGAATAAAACAACCATCCCCTTTGACCCAGAGATCTCAACACAAGGCAATTACCCAAAAGAAGATCAAAAGCAGAAATGTTTCCAGATATAGCAAAAGATTAAAGTAGTGGAGCTTAGTAGCAGTTGCTGTGTAATTTCACATGCCTTTTTAATAAAAAGTAACATGAGAATAAAGTTACCAACTCATGGAGTTAAATGTTTTGTTAATTTCTCTATAGCTTTATTACTAATTCATATTTTTATATCACATTTATGTATGTATGTATGTATGTATGTATGGCAGATAGGATTAAGTGGCTTGCATGTATGTATGTATAGCAAATGGGATTAAGTGGCTTGCCCAAGGCCACACAGCTAGGTAATTATTAAGTGTCTGAGACCGGATTTGAACCCAGGTCCTCCTGACTCCAGGGCCGGTGCTTTGTCCACTATGCCACCTAGCCGCCCCTTCACATTTATTTTTAAATCTATTCCTCTCCACTCCCTTACTCAGCAAATCACCCCTTGTTAATAAAAAGAAAAGAAAAAGAAAAAAAAAGTAGTTCAATAAAACACATCAACCAAGTCTAACAGTATGGGAAAATTTTCATACACATAGACTTCCCAGCTCTGCAAAGAAATTCAGGAGGTTATCCATCAATAATTTAAATCTACTTTTCTATGAACTCAGGGTCATTCTTCATGCAGATGAAAAGGGTCAGGTGAGTTCATCTGTAGCCCTTTTGCCTACTTCTCAGATACCTGGATCGTTTACGGTCCTTGTCTCGTCTATGTCCATCCTTGTCCCGGTCCTTCTTGTTTCGATCCCTATCCTTGTCACGATCTCGATCTTTATGTCGCCTTTCCCTGAAAGAGAACAAGTTTAAGGAATCATTTATGTTATTCCTACTTCAACAATAAGAATCTCCTTTTTCCCTCTCTTTTCTTTTATTTCAAGCAGCATTTTCCTTTGTGATCACCCTAAAGAAATATTCCTCAAACTGGGAGAAAGAGTTTTTAGGGAGGTCATAAATGAGATCGAAAGGAATCATTATAGATCTCTTTTATATTGAGGGAGAAAGAATGTTGCCAAGTGACAAATAACAACTGACTGTTGATGATAGTAACTACAAGATGACCTAGGATAAAGGTAAGATGTGTAGAAATAGAGCTGGGCTAAGGAATATATGCACTTTGGATAAGGCTTGAAATTTTTCATCATTTTTCTTTAGGTTTTTTCAAGGCAATGGGTTTAAGTGGCTCGCCTAAGGCCACACAGCTAGGTAATTATTAAGTGTCTGAGGCCGGATTTGAACTCATACTCCTGACTCCAGGGTCAGTGTTCTATCCACTGCTCCACTGCACCACCTAGCTGACCCCATCATGTTTCTTTAATGCAAATATGAATACAATTTTACCTCTTAAAAGTGTAATTTATTTCAATTTTAGAGTTGCAACAAGAGTAGCACAAAAAAAATTAGTTACTTATATATTTTTAATAATGATGACAGTATCTTCTTTGTTTTGATGTCTATAAAATCACTGACCACATTATTGAAATGAGTGTGCTTTGTAATGCTGATACAATGAGTATTTATCCAGTCTTTACATTCCATTGAAATCTGTAGTTCTTTCAGTTTTCTCTACCCAGGACCCCTAAGACACAATACATAAGTAATAAAATGTAATTTATAGAAACATTTGCATAACTTCACTTATACTGTATCAGAGAATTCTGTTTTAAACTGTTTTAGGAAAGAGACTATATAATTTTTATATTCTAGCTACTTAGTATAGTGCTTTGTATATAGTCCATATTTAATGCTTATTGAATTCATCTAAATTAAATTCTCATTGGTGTTACTTTATAGAAGAGGTTCTGAATTTTCATTTTAACATTTATAATTAAATTAACATAAAATAACTTTACTTATGGGCACCTGAAACAGTCCCACTCACTGCCCCCCCCCCATTTTTCACCACAGTCTAGTAGTCTAGCTGGTTACCTGTTGTGGTTATCCCAAGACTACTTCTTGACAAATGCAAATGGAATCATGGGAGCCATCTCAAGGGCTGGGGTAGGCATGAACTAGAATTTCCAGCTCTTTCCCCCACACCAAGCTCATTTACCTTTCTGTGGACTTGGACCTGGAACGTGAACGAGAATGGCTGCCTCCTCGTCGTCTGTCCCTTGATCTGTGACGCTTCCGATCTTTGGAAGGGGAAGACTTTCGATCTCTATCCCTTTCTCTCTCTCTATCAGGGGACCGTGACCTTTTCCTCTCTTCCTTGGAAGGTGATGTATCACGGTCCTTCTTATCAGTCAGCTCTCCTGCCATCTGTGGACAGACAAGGAAAGGTGGTTAGGAAACAGGGTTCTACCAAACCACAAAAACATCTCAATTCAGACATATAACAAAAATGCTGTGTTGGCTAGTCCTTCTTGGATCTGAATAACATATTTAAGGACAAGAGGGAATGTTTGAGAGGCAAAAAAAATAATAATAGTTAACATTTATATAATACTTTATGGTTTACAAGATATATGCATGGTTGTATGTATACATGTATGTATACAAACAGATATATACATATATTGTACACAGACATAAAATTTCATTTGATTCTTATGACAAATCTGTGAGGTAAATGTTATATTTTACTTACATTATAGAGATGAAAAAATGGAGCTTAAGACAGGTTAGATAACATTCAGAGGATCACATAGCTAGAATGGGTCTAAAGCAGGATTTGAACTCTAATCTTCCTGACTCCAAGCCCTGCACTTAATTTTACTGCTAGTTTCCAAAATCTAAAGAAAAATTTAGTTTTAGAATTACAATCCATAATGCTGTTGGATCTCAAAGAAACCAGGTCTTGGATGACACAACTAACCTTAGATTAGACTAGGAAAATAAGTCCATAAGTATATGAGTCCTGGGTCCTATAACCCATACTCAACAGATTTCACTCTCTCAAGGCCCCGAGACTTGGAAAGTAAAACTGCTATTAGGATAAAACAGATCTCACAGGCTCCTCCACAGCCACCCTGTCTGCATTACCTTGTCTCACTGAAGGGCTGAGCAAAAGTGATTCTCTTCGTTTTTTTGCTTGGGATATTCTCAAGTCCCAACCTAAAGAGAACAACATTGCCACATTGTGGCTCAGTATTTCCATATGACACTTGTCTACAAAACCCATTCCAAGTTGCTAAACTGTGATTTCAACCTCCATAAGAACAGATCATTAGTTCTTGGACCACAAAACTTTTCAATCTCATTTCATGTCATATATCTACAAAGTACAGGAGGGGGGCTATGTCAATAAATGTATATGTGCAAGAAGAGTAAAACCATGAATACTCTGAATAATGGTCTATGTCACTAGCTCTATTAACACTATAAAGAAGTATACTGGGGGGGGGTGCAGCTAGGTGGTGCAGTGAATAGAGCATCGGTCCTGGAGTCAGGAGTACCTGAGTTCAAATCCAGCCTCAGACACTTAATAATTACCTGGCCATTTGGCCTTGGGCAAGCCACTTAACCCCATTGCCTTGCAAAAACTTAAAAAAAAAAAAGAAGTATACTAGGGAGTGTCCCATTTTATATGCTAACATTTGCAAAAATGAGGGAGTTGGATTGGAGGGTCCTTTGAGGTCCCATTCAAATCTAGATCTATGACACTAAAACTCTATAGTTCCAAGGAAAATTCTTGTGGGAGTTACTGCTGGCCCATAGGGTTTGAAGTAGCCTGTGGTAGAAGCAGGATGGCTGTGGCAATCCCTTTCCCAACAAAGCCCTACATTCAAGGAATTTGAGCTCTGTCCCTGAAGTGCTTATACATAAGTTGGGGGAGCTGTGTCCTTGACCAAGAGGAGCTTTTAGACTGCTTTCTCCAGTTATAAGGACACAAATATTCCAAAGTTACAAGAATCCTTGATTCTTTTCCTGCTTCTATTTTTCATAATCAATAAGTTATCCAGTGTGTTTGATTATACTTTTCTAGATTCTCTTATATCTGCCTCCTCTTTCCTATTTCTATGACAACTACCCTAGTTAAATATTAGTGATCAATGCCACCTGATGCCTAGATCAGTGATCTCTGAAGTGGGGTGGACAAAATGATCCCTGGGGTATAGGAAAAATACTTGAAATTCTATTTTATATTATCTAAAAAAACCAAAGTAAGCTTTTCTAATAGTTAATATTCTTCATGTTAGATGGCGAAGTGTTAGAGTCTGAGAGGGATTCTGAGGGGAGAGTCAAATTGAGGATAGGCCTTTATTGTTTGTTCCTTTTACACTGTACTGCAATTACAAGTTTACATATAATTGGATTTACATTATCAACACCATCAACCAATAAGCACCTAAATTCCAGGCATAGTGCAAAGCTGAAATGGTGAAGACCAAAATGAAACACTCCCTGTTCTCCAGGAGCTCATATTCTATAATTTAAAGCAAAGGAACCCTCACAAAATGGACCCATGTCTTTAAAAAGTAATCCACAAAGAAATCAAAGATTGAAGACAGTATAATGTGCTCTATTCACTCACATTTTAAACAAACAAAAGAAAAGCAACAACACTACTAATTCTTCATAGAAGGGCATTGTGGATTAGTCTTAGTTTCTAGGTTGAGATGGGCTGAAGCTGTTCTTCATAAAAGGTTAACAACCTGACAGCTCTGATAACGTTCTATCCCAAATTAAATATAAACATAATCTGAAATATGAACACACATCTTCCATCAATGACTCTCATCCTAAGTTTTTTTTTTAATGAGTCTGATAAATTTTCTCTCTCTCTGGAGCTTCAGTGCCATTTTGCTAGATAATTTCTGGATATTTCAACACAAATCTCAAAGATTTGAACTCAACATGCACAACAGAGAAAACCCTACCTCTCTTCCAAACTTCCTTCTTTCTATAAAAGGAACCACCATTTTTTTCCTGTCTCCCAGGTATATAACTTTGGGAGTTATCCTCGACAAACTCTCCTTCACCCCATATTTCCAATTAGTTACCAAACCTTACCCTTTCTACCTCCACAACATCTCACACCCAACTTTGTTTTCTGTATTCATGTTATCATCTTAGTTCAAGTCCTAATCACATCTCACCTAGAAAGCTTCCTGATTGGACTCCCTGTCTCAAGCTACTCCCCACTTCAGTTCATTCTAAACACTGCTGCTCCTTAAGCATATATTATAACCATATCTATCTCCAAACTCAATCAACTCTAGTGACTTTCTATTGCTTCCAGAATTAAATATAAATTCCTCTATTAATTTTAAAGTCCTTCATAAAACTGTCCCAAGCTGTTTCCTGCCTCACTACTTCCCACTCTTGCATAGTGAGATTCAATTAAATTAGCTTTCTGTTTCTCAAATATGACAGGCCTTTTCACCGGCTCTCTGGAATGTGCTCTCTATGTCCACTTCATGCTCCTTCAAGAGAATGAGGAGAATCCCTCTCTTCTTTAGGAAAAGTCTGAAGATTACCTGGCAAGATAAGGTACAGGGGGCGGCTAGGTGGCGCAGTAGATAAAGCACCGGCCCTGGAATCAGGAGCACTTGGGTTCAAATCAGGTCTCAGACACTTAATAATTACCTAGCTGTGTGGCCTTGGGCAAGCCACTTAACCCCATCTGCCTTGCAAAAACCTAAAAAAAAAAAAAAAAGATAAGGTAAAGGACAGGGAAGTCCTTTCTTGAACTGAGCTGCCAAGCACTCCAACTCTATATGCCTGAATGCCAAACATGCATTTACCTAAAAGACTATTTTATGGAATCTCAAGCAAGGCAAATGCTGACACAGAGGTCATAAAAAGAGTGTATAAGAACCACTCTCAAGGTCTCTCTGAAGAACTTTAGTAACAGTTGTGGGACATTGAAGACTGTCCAATCAAAGCAGAATCACTGTAACACAAAGAAAAGAGGAAATGCACAAATCTAGAAATATCTCCATCCCAATGTTCAAATGAACTATACCCAACCTGTGGGAGAATCTCCCAATATGGCACTGGATTGATCAGCCATAGCTGAACTCTCTGTACCCTTGTCCTCCTTTAGTACAAAGAATGGACAACAACTCAATGAACTTCTCCATGAAGGCTTTCCTGATCTCAACTGCTAATATCCTCCCTCCAAAAATGTCTTGTACTTAAATACTTTGTATTTATTCTCTTTTGCATAGTCTAATAATAATATGTATTTATTGCCTCCTTGATAGAATGAAAACCTCCTTGCAAATGGGGATTGTATTACTCTTTGCATTTGTATTACCAGGGTCCATAGTATCTCCTGGTACATAGTAGGTACTTGATCCGTTTGCTGCTTGATATTAGTTAATGATTGTATAAAGCTTTCACAATAAACAAAATATTAGATTTTGTTCCCCCAAATGGTAGGTTGCCAGTATAAAAACTTTGTTTGCATATTTAAAAACAAACCTGAAAACAAAATTTCCTAATTTAATTTAAATATACTCCAAGTGATGAATTTCAGATGCTTTTAAATGCATTTGTTAAGGAGACATGGAGTGAAGGAGCTAATTAGGATAACTCTTGATTAGCTTGCAAGAAGTGATCAATATAAAGGAAAATAGAAACCTGCTAACCAAATGGTGGAAGGGACTGCAAAATAATTCTGTCTAAGCACAGCCAATGATGCATTTCTTCCATGTGGCTCTCAATTATATTGCTAAGTTTCTTTTTCAGCTCTAACAGCCATAACAGCAAATATTAAAATACACTGATTGCAGAACAAAACCTTCAACCAAAAAAAAATCAGAGTTAAACCAAGATTTTAAAAAATGAGAGGAATGGCTAGGTGGTGCAGTGGATAGAGCACCGGCCCTGGAGTCAGGAGTACCTGAGTTCAAATGCAGCCTCAGACACTTAATAATTACCTAGCTGTGTGGCCTTGGGCAAGCCACTTAACCTCATCTGCCTTGCAAAAACCTAAAAAAAAAAAAGATGAGGAATATCACAATTTGATCACTAAAATTATCACTTAAAAGGTTTTTTGTTAACATTAATAAAACTTTTTGTATTTCTTAGAAATTTCCACTTTTGTGTCTATTTTATTACATAAATGTATATAATGTTCCAGTATGTAATACAAGTTCATGAGAGGTATAAAATGACTAATAATTTACAAATATTGGACTTGTGATTTTCATTTTTAAATAAATATACACATACTGGAGATTTCCTCCAGAGTTATCTACTGGTAAAAGTGTGAAATAGAAAAAGTTTAGAGACCACTGATCTAGGCTTTGCAATAGCCTGATAAGTCTTTCTACCTCTAACCTTTTTCAAATTCGTTCTTCATGTTGCTACCAAATTAACTTTCCTTGTTATGCTATTTTTCTGGCCAAAACCTTTCCAAGATTCTCAACAGCAACCTACCATGTAATGTTCAAGCTCCTTAGTGAACATTTCCTATAACACAGTACATATACTCTATCTTTCAAAGGCAACTTACTAAATACTATAATAATAATACAATCACATCATATATTACTGCTACTATTATACATACTTTATATTATAACATAAAGGCAATCTACTAAATAATGTTCAAACTCCTTGGCCCAGCATTTATCGCTTTCTTCAGCTTTTCTAGGCACCTAGACTCTCTGCCCGTGTTAAATTGGCATACAATAGAAGCTCTTGTTTTGTTTTGGCCAAACTCTGCCCCACGTCTGGCACTATCTTCACCTATACTTTTTTTTATTTTAGTGTAAATGCTTTCGTATGAAGTAGATTTTTTCCTCATATCATAGTTTGTTTTAAATTCTCATTCTCCCATCCCTTATAAGCTCCGCATAACAAGCCGCCCATTCTTTCTTTAGTTTGCAAAGTGAAACAGATATACGTGAGAAATGTCTTTTTTCCCCCCACACTCGAGCTTCGAATGCACTTGGCAGGGTTTGTGCTACGGACCCCGTCCGAACCTTGGAGCTTCCCCCAGCCGGCTTGCCCCGGGCTACGGCACACAGGTGCGGGGCCCATCTGCTCCCGCCCCGCGGAGCCCCGCACACATCGGGGGCGCCGCCGGGAGCGGCCCCCGAGGCTGCGGCAGGGAGCGGAGGATACGCACGGGAGATCGGCGGGATGCATCCGGTCCCCGCCCTCCTCAGCGTCTGTATCCCCAGGACGCCTTCGCGAGCCTCACTCTCGTCCCTGATTCTCCAGGGTCGGCGGCCTCGGAGGCCTCGCCTTGTCCTCGCTCCCAGCGAGCCTGGAACTTACCACACCGGAGCTGAACCGCTTAACGCGGCCTCAACGTCGCAGAAGGACCGCCATTTTTCCCGGTTCCTGATCACCCAGACGGCACCAGGGGCCGCGCGCCAAGCTGGGAAAACGAGTCCCCGGCCTCTTGGGCCCCGGCTTGCAACATGAAGTAGAAAACTACAACTCCCAGCGTGCATAACGCGCACAACGGGATTGGCTGAGAGGGTGGAGCCGCTAGGCCATGTGCTTCTGCCAGAACTGGCGCCCTCTAGAGTGAGTTTCCTCGCTCGCTTGGCTCTGGGGCTTCTACAATTAGTTAAAAGTAGACGGCTTGGTGTCCAACGCCTTCATTTTAAAGTTATAGAAAATGAGGCCATCTTATTTTCCTGGACTTGCAAAGCTGGTGCCACCAGTTCTGAAAAGCCCAAAGACAATTTTTTTGGCAGTATGATAATGAAGAATCAGGTTCCATGTCTTTTTTTTTGGGGGGGGGCGGGTTGCGGGGCACAGGTGTGTGTGTGGAGGCAATCATCATTCATTAGGCACTAGGTATTATGCTAAACCTTTCTTCACATTATATGCAAAGGCACATCTTCATCACTTTAAATAGTTCTAAAAAAATATCCCAAACTAGCTAGCTTGCTTTTTTGGCATGATTCCAAGGGGGTGGGGGAGGCTGATCCTTACACTTCCTAGACTTTGTTATATTTAGTGGGGTCTCTTTTGCATATGCTTTGTACTAAAGGGTCCCTGAGCACTTTAGTTTCTTTATATTAGTAGTAGAGTAAAGCTGAGCAGGAGGAAAGGGGAGGGAAAAAAAAGAGAGAATGGTTTTTTAAATGGTCTTTTAAATACCTAAGTAACCTTATAGAGTTGGGAACACGAACCCTAAGGCCACGGATTAGGGGGAGTTGAGGGACAATTGGAGAAAATATAATTTGGGGCAGTGGAAATTACAGGGAAGAAATGGGATTCTGGGAGTCGGTGATAAAGGGGTATATAAGACTCAAATTATATAACATAAAATAATATAATATTTAGTATGTTAATATATAATAAGTATAAATAACCCCACACTTTTATTGATATCTCAAAGGGCAAGAAAAAGGAAGCAAGGCTGCCAGATTGTATATTTTCCAAGACCTTCATGTGAGATAGTGAATTCTTTTGGACCTAATCTTTTGTGTGTCTGCTGTCTCTGCTGCTTGACTGAAGTTCCAGATCTTTAGCTTAGAGCTCAGCTTTCAGTCTGGTTTAGGATACAGTACTATGCATGGATTCTCTGCTCTACCTCTTGTTCCTTCTTATACTCCAAAACTGGACTTCTTGCAGTTTTTCTCCTACACCTATATGCTACTACCATAAGATGTTTTGCTGGGAGAAAGATCTGCTCTTTGCACTCTAAAAAAAGTGAAAAACAACTTTTCTCAGAGCTGTTTTGATTCACTCCTGAGCAGCTATTAAATTAAATTAATTTAAAGCTCTCTACAGACATTATTGCATTTGACCCTTGCGACTGTCTTTGGGGATAGAGACTGCAGATATTATTATTACTACTTCTATTTTACCACTGAAGAAATAATCTCAAAGAGGTTAAATTTAATACACTTGTATTTTGGGATTGTTCTATGGTGCGAGCACTAGATACTATCTTTATGATTTTAGTCTATAGCTAAAGAAAGCTTTTTATTTTAGTATATTTGGTATTCTTTTGATATTTAATTGATTAAAGTCATCAAAACTGTCTGGTACACATTAAGAAACAGAGAAGTGGATTAGTGGAATAGATAGAAACAGTAGTAAATGACTACTGTAATCTACTATTTGATAAACCCAAAGATTCCAGCTTCCAGGATAAGAACTCACTATTTGACAGAAACTGCTGGGGAAAATGAAAAATTGTATGGCAGAAACTGGGAATAGACCCACATCTCACACCCTATATCAAAATAAGGTCAGAATATGTACAGAATTTAAACATTAAAGGGTGATACCAAAGGATAATTATGAAAACAAGAAATAGTCTATTTGCTAGATCTATGAAGAGGGGAGAAGTTTATGATCAAACAAAAGATAGAGATTACAAATTGCAAAATGGATGATTTCAATCACATTAAATTAAGTTTTGGTACAAAAAACCTCAATGCCGCCAAGATTAGAAGGAATGCAGAAAGCTGGGAAAAAATTTTCACAGCTAGTGTTTCTGAGAAAGGATTCATTTCTTTTTCTTTTCTACTTTTCTTTTTGTTTGTTTTTGTGAGGCAAAGAGGTTAAGTGACCTGCCTCAGGTCACACAAGTAGTAAGAATCAAGTTTCTCCCAATTTGAATTCAGGTCTTTTTGATTCCAGGAGCCAATCCTCTTTCCACTGAGCCACCTAACTGTCCCTCATTTCTAAAATATATAGAGAATTGGGTCAGATTTATAAAAAATACAAATAATAAATGGCCAAAGGATATGAATAAGCAGTTTTCAAATGAAGAAATTAAAGCTATCTGTAGTCTTATGAAAACATTGTTCCAAATTATTATTAGAGAAATGCAAATTAAAACAACACTGAGGGGTGGCTAGGTGGCACAGTGGATAGAGCACCGGCCCTGGAGTCAGGAGTACCTGAGTTCAAATCCAACCTCAGACACTTAATGATTACCTAGCTGTGTGGCCTTGGGCAAGCCACTTAATCCTACTGCCTTGCAAAAACTAAACAAAAAACAAAATGACACTGAGGTGCTACCTCACATCCATCAGATTGACTAAAATGACAAAAAAGGAAAATGATCAGTGTTGGAGAGGATGTGGGAAAACTAGGACAATAATGCAATGGTGGTGGAATTATGAAATGATCTGATCATTCTTTTTTTTGCAAGACAAATGGGGTTAAGTGGCTTGGCCAAGGCCACACAGCTAGGTAATCATTAAGTGTCTGAGGCTGGATTTGAACTCAAGTAGTCCTTACTCCTGGACCGGTGCTCTATCCACTGCGCCACCTAACGGCCCCTGATCCAACCATTCTAAGGAGCAATTTAGAGCTACACCAAAAGTCAATCAAATTGATCCAGCAATACCATTATTAAATCTCTATCCCAAAGAGATCATAAAAAAAGGGGGGGGGGGGAGACTCACATGTATAAAAATATTTATAGAAGCTCTTTTTGTAGTAGCAAAGAATTGGAAATTGAGGGAATGTTCCATCAAGCAGGGAATGGCTGAACAAGTTATTGTATATAAATGTTATATAGTACTTTTGTTCTGTAAGAAATCATGAGCAACTGGACTTTAGAAAAGTCTGGAAAGACTTGCATGAATTGTTGCTGAGTGAAGTGAGTGGAACTAGAATATTGTACACATTGATGACAACATTGTGAGACAAATCAACTATGATAGAGGCAGCTCCTCTCAGCAGTTCAATGATCAAAGACAATCCTGGGAGACCTGTTTTGGAAAATGACATCCACATTCAGGAAAAAAACAAAGCAAAACAAAATCTGAATGCAGAGCAAAGCCTATGATGTGGACTTTTAAAAATTTTTTGTGTTTTTTCTTTCTCATGTTTTCCTCTCCTTACTTCTAATTGCTCTTTTTTCAGCATGACCAATGTGGAAATATGTTAAAAACAATTGTACATATATAACTTATAGCAGATTGTTTACTGTCATGGGGAGGAGGGAGGGAAGGAAAGGTGGCAGGAAAAATGTAGACCTCATAAGCCTATAATTGGATGAAAGTTGAAAACTATTTTTGCATGTAATAGAACATTTAATTGTTTGGGATAATGAAGAAAGATGAAGTAGATGCTTAAAATGAATAGTAAAACTTATTATTGTAAATGTAAATCCTATTCAGATGTCCCAAAAAAAGAGAAATGATTTTTCAAACAGTTTCCTAAGACTTTTTTGAAGTTTGTTGAAATCAGAATCCATTTAACTTTTATCTGAAAGATTAAAAGATTTTATTGTAAATATTTCTTCAGTGGATCCCTGCAAAAGTATAGGGCATTGCCAAAGGAGGTCTAAACCTGTCCCACACTGGAACAGCAGTCTGGTTTAAAAGAAAATCAAATTTGTTCAAAAAAAGGAATACAATTTTTAAAAAGTCCCAAAATTGGGTAGGACTTCATAAAGGAATTAAAACACTTACAGGTGATTATTTGGGGGTTTTGGGCCATCAGACAAATCTTATCCTAAGGAGCTGCAATCCATAAGGATCTCAAACTATCTGGACTGATACGACAACAGGGCAGGTTGTCCGGATCTGCTTAAGAATTTATTTAAGGGGCGGCTAGGTGGTGTAATGGATAAAGCACCAGCCCTGGAGTCAGGAGTACCTGAGTTCAAATCAGGCCTCAGACACTTAATAATTACCTAGCTGCGTGACCTTAGGCAAGCCACTTAACTCCATTTGCCTTGCAAAAACCTAAAAAAAAAAAATTTATTTAAAAAAGTTAATTAATATGAATGAACCCCACAGGGTGTTCCAAGTTTATTTCTAGACTTTAGTATTCTAGGAGTGCAACATCTATACTTCTCTTATCACTTCTTTACTTATAATGAACACAGTAATGACAAATTTCAGTATATAAGAATGAATAAATAAAAAGGCATAATTGAACTGCATTCTATGTGTCAAACTAAAAATACAAAGACAGAAATTTTCTTCCCTTTGTTCAAGGAGCTTACATTCTAATAGATGAAACAGCACATATAGGGGACTGGTAATAAAGTAGGAATATGTTGAATAGGAAAAAGCAAAGTTGGTGAGCAGAATTATAGGGAAATGGATTGGCACACTTCTACCAGGAGCAATGACACAGTTGATTTGAATATGGTTCCAGAATTGAAAAGGGGGGAGGTGTGATGGGACAAAGGGTGTATGCAAGGCAACATGACAACTGGTGAAGACATGGCCATAGGGTGTATGCTTGTATTCATCTATTCAAGTAAAATTTGATTGGAGTTGGGATAGATGTATCAAGCAACAGAGGTAAACCACAGGATGGGAATTCCAGAGATGAAAGTTATGTGGGACTCAGTTTGAAATTTCTCAAAACAATTGATCTGGCTTGTAAAGGAAAGACATTAAAGTCTAAAAAGAAAAAAAATACTCCCATAATATGATTCTTCTCAAGTGGATTCCTATGATCCTGTAGAGTGTCTAAGAGGGAGATTTCAGATGAGAATATTTCCAGTGGGCTTCTGTAAATACAAACTCAAGATTTAAGTCCCAGAGGATTCTACAAAGTGTAATACACTACTGTTTCTCCCCATTTAATTTAGGTTAGATCCCCTGAGGAAATACTATGTGGCATGCACTATTCATTTATATTCTTCTGAATTAGGAAGGAGAGTACTTGAATTTAGAAAATTCTTAAAAAGTTAAATCATGTACTTGAGCCCCTAAATAAGAAGCTGTCATTGAGCTATTGGGACTGGACATTATGGAATATCAGAGTTCAAGTTTTTTAGGTTTGTCACCATTGCCTTCAGTTTCAAGCTCATCTGAAATTCTGACCTGCTATGCACTTTCAGAAAGAATTGAAGTCTATCATCAATGACCAGCTTTGAGATCTTCTATCTCCTGAGCAGCAGGATCCTGAACAGCAGGATTCTGCTGCTCAGCTTGACTCCCTAGGTTTTCACTCTGTTGGTAGTAGGATATCTTTATGGTTTTTCTGCAAGACACTAATTTCCATAAGAGAAGAGAAATTTCTTTCTCTTCCCTTTTGCACTCAGGAAGAGGTACAAAGAAAATGATGAGTGAATGTTTTTTCTTAGAGCTCATCCTAAAGTTGGCCAGTTTGCTTATTTTTGGATTTAGAACCATAAACTTTATTATATGCAATTTGGTTTTTTTTTTAAGTATAATGGAATAGTAACAAAATTACTGCCTATCTTCACCTTATGTACTTCCTTCTATTGTCTTTTGGGCATTTTTCAATGTTTCATTAATTCTTGTTTCTTGTTATTATTTTTTTTTTGTACATCACTATCACTGTCCACTTTTCTCTCCAAAGAGAAGTCCTTCCTTGTGATGCATGGGTACAAATCAAGCTAAACAAATTCACATGTGTCCGGAAATTTATGTCTCATTCAGCACATCTATTCCATCAACTGTCAATTGGTGGGAAGCATAATTATTAGCCTTCTAAAGTCAAAGTTAGTCACTACATTGACAATAGAATTCTGGAGAACAGTCTAGAACTAGGTTAAAGAGCTATAAAATTGTGCATCTTACAAAAAAATTATAGCAATTCTTTATTCTGGAAAAACATTGGAAGCTTGAGGGCATTCTCATCAACTGAGGAATGACTGAATAAGTATATGGTATGATAGTAATGGAATGCTATTGCTTATAAGAACTGAGAAGTGGGATGATTTCAGAAAAATATGAGAAGTCTTGAGTTTACAAACATTTCCATTTATTAAGACATGGCAGTTGCCTGACAAATTGGGTCCAGGCCCCTTTTTTCATCCTAGGGTAGGAACCCTGAATAAAGGTGGTCCAAAATACAGACCTTTATTCCTTAAAAACAATTAAATAAGACTAACTAATTAAAAAATACAACTTTAGGTAATCTGATTACTAACTGGAAGAAAGATTAGGAAATTGGGAGAGGGAGAGTGAATAGGTGCAATTCCCTGAAATCAGGGAGAAAAAGGTGTCCTACTCTCTTCAAGTGTCTATCAGCAATTAAAAAACCCAACTAATTGATCAGTTCAGGTTTAGTTTTCAGATAAGACTGGGTTGTTTGAGATATATTAGAACTGTGAGAAAACTCTGTGCATTGTAAGAAAACTCTTAGGATCTAACTGGGTTTCTTGTCGGTATAACTTAAATCAATTAGTTAAGGGTTTCTAAACAGCAGATAGAGGTTGTCCATGCAAGGTTAGACTCAAATAATATCCCACAATTGAATAGTTTTCTAATGAGACTGAAGTTCACAAGATTCACTCAATTTTCAATACCACTTGTTTTTCTAATCTCCTCAGTTCCTTCACTCAAGGGGTAGGAAAGGGATAGGAGGGAGGGAGAGAATTTGGAACTCAATTTTTAAAAAATGAATGTTAAGATTCTTAAAAATATGGCTGGAAAATATTTATCAAGATTAAAAAATAGTTATTTTAAATAAGATCTAAGAACCAATACAACCAATACAATACAATTTCTAACCATAGATCAGAGATGAAGCATGCTATCCAACCACCTGACAGAGAAGTAATGTGAACTCAGAGTACCGTTTGAAATATATTTTTTGGACATGACCAACGTGGGAATTTGTTTTGTTTGATTAAGTGTATTTACTAGTGTATTTACTATGTTTTTTCTTTGTTTTTTAATGATAAGGAATGGAGAAAAAGAAACAAATTTTGCTCATTAAAAACTATCACATTTTTAAAAAAATTACATACCATAAGTTGTTTATTTCTTATGCAGTTGATGGACATCAACTTGTTTCTACTTCTTTGCTATAACAGGATTGCTATAAATAGATGGACATCAACTTGTGTCTACTTCTTTGCTATAACAGGATTGCTATAGTTTTAAAAAAATTTAATTGGGGCGGCTAGGTGGCACAGTGGATAGAGCACCAGCCTTAAGAGTCAGGAATACCTGGGTTCAAATCTAACCTCAGACACTTAATAAATACCTAGCTGTGTGGCCTTGGGCAAGCCACTTAACCCCCATTGCCTTGAAAAATCTAAAAAAAAAAAAAATTAATTTTTCCCAAATGCATGTAAAAACAATTTTTAACATTAACTTTTTAAAAATGTTGAATTCCAGATTCTCTCCTTTCATCTCCTTCCCATTCATTGAGAAGGGAAGAAATTTGATATAAGTTATACAAGTGCAGGCATGCAAAATGAATTTCCATATTAGTGTAGGGGTGGTGGTGGGGAAGCCAATACAGACTAAAAAAGAAAAAAACTCAATAAAGTCAAAAAAAGAAAAAAAAGGTTTTAAAAATAATATGCTTCAATCTGTATTCATTTTTCTGGAGATGGGAATTATTTTTGTTTTATCATGAGTTTTATGTATCAGTTCATGTAAATCTTTTCAGGTTTTTCTGTCTATTTCAATAATATGCCACAACTTGTTCAGTCATTCCTCTGATGGAATCCCATCAATTTCTAATTCTTAGAAGTAATTGGCGAATTCTTTTTAATTTTTATTTTGCTATCTGGTTCTAGAATATCAGGGCATAATTTCTTGAGATATAATGTCTAGGTTCTTTTTTGATTATGACTTTTAGATAGTCCAATTATTCTTTTCTTAATTAATATTTTAATTTTACAATTACATTATGAAACATTTTCAACATTCATCCACATGCATATGAATATATTTGTTACATAATTTCTTTCCACCCTCCCTTCCTTCCCCCTCCCCTCAGAGGCAAATAGGAGAATATTGTACATACACATTTGTGTTTAGCATGTTTATAGATTAGTCGTTTTCAGTTTGAGGAATTAAGATTAAGGGGAAAGAAAGAGATCCATTATATAGGAAAGAAATACATAAGAGAAATTTTTAAAAAGTGAATGTAGTGTACATTCAGATTTTGAAGGTTTTTGTTTTGTTTTGTTTTTCTTCCTCTGGATAGGGAATGTATTGTCCATAACCAGTCCTCTACAGTTGTCCTAGTTCTCTGAACTGCTGAGAGTAGCTGCATCCATCAAGGTTGGTCAATTCACAATATTGTTAATATATACAATGTTCTCTTGGTTCTGCTCCCTTTGCTCAGCATGACTTCCTGTAATTTATTCCATGGTTCTCTAGAGTCTGACCATTAATAGTTTCTTATATTTATATGTAGTTTATATATATATTATATATCATTTCTTATATTCCATAACATTCATATACTATAACTTGTTCAGCCATTCCCCTACTGATGGACATCCCCTCACTTTCCAATTCCTTGCCACTACAAAATGAGCTGCTATGAATATTTTGTGGGACTTATCCCATTTTTTATGATTTCTTCTGGATATAGGACTAGTATTAGTATTGCTGGGTTAAAGAATATGATCAATTTTATTGCTCTTTGGGCATAGTTCCATATTGCTCTCCAGAATGATTCAATCCTTTCACAACTCCACCAGCAATGCATTAATGTCCCAGTCCTCTCACAATCTCTCCAACATTGATCATTTCCCCGTTTGCCAATCTGATAGGTATGAGGTGATACCTCATATTTGTTTTAATTTGCATTTCTCTAATCAGTAATGATTTGGAGCATTTTTTCTTATGATTAAATATAACTTTAATTTCTTCATTTGAAAACTGTCTGTTCATATCCTTTTTTTTTTTTAGTTTTTGCTAGGCAATGGGATTAAGTGGATTGCCCAAGGCCACACAGCTAGGTAATTATTAAGTGTCTGAGGCCTGATTTGAACTCAGGTACTCCTGACTCCAGGGCTGGTGCTCTATCCACTACGCCACCTAGCCGCCCCTGTTTATATCCTTTTAGTCCAATTATTCTTAAATTATCTTACCTAGACCTGTTTTCCAGATCAGTTGTTTTTCCAATGAGATATGTACATTATCTTTTCATTTTATTTTGTTTCTTTTTATCTCATATAATCATTAATCTTCACTTAACCAGTTCTAATTTTGAGGGATTTTTTCTTTAATTTGCTTTGTACCTCCTTTTCCATTTGACCAGTTCTTTTTTAAGGGGTTGGTATTTGCTTTTTATATATTTTTTCCATTTTTTGTGTTTCCTTTACCAAACTGTTGACTTTTTTCATGATTTTCTTTTTTCATGATTTTCTTCTATCACCCTCATTTCCTTTTCCAATTTTTCTTTGGCCTCTTATCTGATTTTTAAAAAATCCTTTTTGTGCTTTTAGTAGTTCTTTTGGGGACTGAGACCAATTCACATTTTTCTTTGAGGCTTCACATTTATTCATTTTGACACTGTTGTCCTCTTCTGAGTTTGTGCTTTGATATTCCTTGTCCCCATAGTAACTTTCTTTTGTGAGATTCTTTTTGGGGGTTTTTTTCCCTGCTCATTTCTTGACATTTTTTTTATAATTAAAGATTTTATTTATTTTGATTTTTACAATTTTTCCCCTAATTTTACTTCCTTCCCCCAACCCCCACAGAAAGCAATTTGTCAGTCTTTACACTGTTTCCATGTTATACATTGATCCAAACTTAGTGTGATAAGAGAGAAATCATATCCTTAAGGAAGAAACAAAATATAAGAGATAACAAGATCAGACAAAAAGATATCAGTTTTTTTTTTCTAAATGAAAGGAAACAGCTTGACTTTTATTTTTAAGTTAAAGTTAGGCTCTGCTCCTAGGTGATGGAGGCATTGTCCCAAGCTTCAGATTTTTTTGCACTACTAATTCTGGGGATTTGTAAGTGTTCAGTTCTTCCTAGTTATGATCTAAGGAGGGGTGTGATCACTGCTCTCCTGGTCTGTGAACAACCATAAGTATTCTGGACCTGTGGCTAGGATCCCTACTCCCCTGTAGTTGCACACTAGTGAGTTAGTGTTTCTTCTCTCCTTGGGACTGTGACCCAGGTCCACATTTGGGCAATACAACAGTCCTGCACACAATGCCAGCAAAGAGTTTCCTGAAATTTCCTTCTGATCTGTTGTCTGGCTCCCTAACCATCTGTGGGCTGAAAGTTCAGTTGCCAACCCCCCAACCCACCCCACCAAAGGCCTACACAGGTCTGGGTTTGGTCTCTTGCTGACTGGCCCAGTGCTGGACTACTCTTTTCTCACCTCAATGAGACAGACTTTACCTGTTGACTTTCTAATTTGTCTTAGACTGGAAAATTGTTTCATCTCATCTTTTTGTTCCTTTTGCTATGCCACAATTTATTTTAAGAAGTTATTTTAAAGTTGTTTAGAGGGGAATTTGGGATAGCTCTGACAAGTTCCTGTCATCTTGACTCTACCCTATCCAATAAATAGTTTTGAACATATAAGTCCTTTTCTTCTATCTTTGGACACTTTGGGTATATGCCTTATAGCAGAGTGTAAACTTCTTTTGAATAGAGATTATTACACAGTAGTAGTTTGATAAATGGCCTGTTTGCTAGTAGTTCTGCTTAGTCAAAGGGCATGTCTATTTAAGTCCATTTGGCTATGCTTCCAAATTGCTTTGATGTGTGTTTGGACCAATTCACATATCTACCAAATGTACATTCAGTCTCTCTAACAATTCCAGCTTGCTTATAAATAGACCCAAAGAATATAATTGATTTAACTACTCTTAAGTTCCTTGTATGATACCCACTACCTTTATCTAATGTCCTCTAATGAATGAGGCCTTATAGTCCTCTCAAGTTAACCACAGAACTTCATACCTGAAGCAGTCCTTTCTACTATTTAGAGTGTTATAATTCACTGAATTTGAGTAATTTATTAATGACTAAAATAAGAAAACTTATTTCTTATATATTTACTTTCCTTTTATTATTATGAAAAGAGGAAATCTATATGAATATTTATTCAACTTAAATGTTTGAAATTTTATTGTTACTGATAATAGGTTACTTGTTTTATATAATTGTGTAGTATAAATAAGTATTTTCTGAATTGAATAACAGTTTAGAAGTCTTTATGAATATAAATATTTATAGTAATCTTATCAGGGATTTAAAAAATAATTCTCTATGTAAGTCAAGCAACTTAAACTTTTAGTTTCATTGAGATTAACATATCAAAATTGTATGACATGTACTACTAGCTATATAAAGGAAGAAAGACATTTGTGTAATGGATTAACTTAATTGAAATAATTAACCTGTATAAAATACACTTTTAAGTAGGGTGACATCTTTTGAACTCATATTTCCTTGGTTTTTTCTTTTTTCTTTTTTGCAAGGCAATGGGGTTAAGTGGCTTGCCCAAGGCCACACTAAGTAATTAAGTGTCTGAGGTCACATTTGAACTCAGGTACTCCTCACTCCAGGGCCGGTGCTCTATCCACTGTGCTACCTAGCTGCCCTGGTAATTTTTCCTTAAAGGAATGTAATCATCACATGGTAAACATTATAGTTTTAAAAAATACATATGGTATATCAAAGTTTAAGGAGTGAATATTTGCATCCTAAAATATTTCCACAATTTAAGACTGCATTTTTCTTTGCCAAATTAAATGTTGTTTTGGGATCAGTAAACACTTTATGACTTTGTACTCTATAGCTTTCAATTGTGAAACTATAGTCAAATTTTGTCAAGGTCCCCTTTGATATCTATGCTGTAGATCATTTCTGTACAGATTATAGGAAGATGAGTCATCAGTTTTTTGATGTGCTTTTTGTTGATCATTTGGAGGGAATTGTCTTTAACTTTTTTTCCATTCTTATGTCTTCCTCTCTGAGAACTTCTAAAATGTTTTCATGATTGTGTTGCTACCAGTAGTCATGTTTTCATTGCCTATTCTAGAATCTGTGAGTTCCATTTAGCTGGAACTTTTCATTTTGGTCTTGTTAATCTGGAGAATAGCAATATTGATATGGTCAAAACAGTGATCTCACATGAAGAGTTTATAACAACTGTATGAAACTTAGCATTCTCTGACCTCTGTTCTGACATTCCACCAGTCACTCTAGAACCAGAAGAGGACCATTAAAAAAATAATTTCCTTTGGTTGCTATGGTCAATGACCCTATTGGTGTGGGCTAGATCAATACTCACACAGCAGACTCAGACAATTCAGGATGGAAGACCTATCCAGAATTTATACTTTGCTGATGTACCCTTTGAGAACCAAGGGTCACCTTCAGGTCATAATGGGGTATTAGAGTAGAACTTTTGGAGGAAAAAACCCAAACTGAATAAATTAAAAACATTTTAGAATTATTTGAATACATTTAAAACTATTATATAAAATAATATTATGAACAAAATTGTAACATACTTTTTTATTTTCTTAACTGATGGTTAAAATTAAGTGATCATTTTGTATTTTAATTTCTTCTCCCAATAGTCTACTTTTTCCTCTTTCTTGCTTACAAAATTTTTCTTGCTTTTTCTATTTCTTCAGCTTTTATGAACTATTATTTCTAATTATTTGTGTTATGGTGGAAGTTACCCCGACCCCCACCCTACCCCAGGATGTAGACTTGCTGAGGATGGGAACTTGATTTCTACTACTATGGATCCTAGTTTCCCTTTTCTCCTCCCATTCTATTTAGCTTAGTTCTGAGCATATTAATTAGGTCTTTGATAAATACTTGCTGCTTAACTACAACTTAGGGAACAGCAGTTCAAAGAAAAAAAGAGCAGATTCTAAGATTAAAGCACTTAAATATATTCTGAACATAGAGAAATAGCAATCAACTCTGCTTAATGTCTTTTTTTCCTGGCTTGACTGTAATAATTATAACACTCCATAGTTATAGATAACTAGGGATACAAAAACAAAACTAAAAAAACCAACCCCAAAATCCTAACAAAGCAGTTTTTGGCCTCAGGGAACTTTTATTTTACTGAAAATTGATTGCTGCATAAGGACTGTAGAATAGAAAAACACTTTTAATCTCTCCCCAAATGATCATAATACTTCAAACAAAATAAGGTGTTTTTGCTATGAAGTAACTTGAACATTAGTTGCACCCATATTCTAATAGAAGTGTAACATAGCACTGTGGAAGGAGTGCTTACTTTGCATGACCTTCAACAAGTAACTTAAAAAAGAGAGAGTTCCCAGTTTACTTACTGGTAAAACGAGGATGTTGGACCTAGATGACTTCTGAGATCCTTTCTAGTGTAAAATACAAGATGCTCCTTATAAGTGACTTGCCCATGGCCACATAACTATTTGTGTTCCGAGGCAGAATTTGAACCAAGGTCTCTTTTCCCTATGCCTCTAAGGTGTCTTTTCCATTTGAAAGTTCCTGTTGGGCAGCCCAGACTACTCGATTGTCAACCCCAATGAGAATCCATTGAGTTGACAACTTCAGGACAGATATCTATCTCTCCTGGGTAGAGCAAAGTTATAATAATGCCAAAGCTTGGGGCCATAAGAACCACATTGATTAACCATAGAGGTGATAATAGAGCCAAAGCTGAGCTGAACACTTGCCTTCCTACCCTCATCTATTTATTGCTCTTAAATGATTTCTGAACCCTATTTGTACAAAATTTCTTAGAACCAGAGTCCAGTAGAACCTAGTCATAGGCCTCCCCCCGCCACCCTAGTCTAAAATGACTTGACAGGTGACCTAACTCATTAGATTAAAGCTTTCATTCCTGGCCATTTCATTCATTTCCCAACCTTGCCCTCCAAAGGACTTCCAAAATAGTATAATTAGTCTAGGTGGTGCATGGATGGAGCACTAGCCTTGGGAGTCAGGACAGGAGTTCAAGTTCAGCCCCAGATACCTGACACTTACTAGCTGTGTGCCTTGAATTCAAGGCTCTTGTCATTTCCTGTCATTCTGATTCATATCTGGTCACTGGACCCAGATGGCTCTGGAGGAGAAAGTGAGGCTAGTCACTTAGCACAGCACCCCCTTCCCTCACTCAAATCCAATTCATGTGGTTGTCATAGCATCATCTCCCTGTTATCATGGTCTTCTTCAAGGATGAAGGACAGAAAAAAATCATCATCACATCAATTAATCTAGTAAACCACTAGAGGACTCTTTCTAAGGATAAAGTCTGGTCATAGCTGTGGGATAGATAGTAGGAACAAAGCCCAACCTGGCCACATGGGTTTGGAGGGTGCTAAGAGCTGGAAGGTCCAGCCATACATTGAAAGGGACACCAAGGGAGCCAATCCAAAGGAGGTGGAGACAAAAACAGGGCAGGAGTAGGGAGGAAAGAAAGCAACATTCTCTTTCTTGGTCTATACTGGTCTGAGCAGAAACCAGCTTTTTAGGAGTAAATAGGTCAGAGTAACCATTGAGGAGGGGAGGGATTCTCTCATTCCCAGTAGAAATACCCCCCTACAGTCTCCAATACACCCTCCTGTCAAAATAAAGTTCCACCTTGCTAGTTTCTTCTGCCTACTGGTACTCAGGGCCAGGAGCCTAGCTGTGTGACCTTGGCTAAGTCACTTAACCTCATTGCTTTAAATAACTAAAATTTTTTTAAAAATAGAAAGGCAAGGGGCGCTAGGTGGCACAGTGGATAAAGCACTGGCCCTGGAGTCAGGAGTACCTGGGTTCAAATCCCATCTCAGACCCTTAATAATTACCTAGCTGTGTGGCCTTGGGCAAGCCACTTAACCCCATTTGCCTTGCAAAAACCTAAAAAAAAAAAGGCAAGGCAATTGGGTTAAGTGACTTGTCACACATCTAGGTGATTATTAAGTATCTGAGGTGGGATTTGAACTGAGGTTCTCCTGACTCCAAGGCCAGTGCTCTATTCACTAGCTCCTCCCCCCCATGCTTCATTTGATCTTCTTCAATAGGACTATATCCCTATATGTTAGTTCGTCAATAAATATTAAACTCATGTTATATGCCAAATGCTAGGGATTAAGCTTAGAATAGTGCCTGGAATAGCAGGCGCTTAATAAATGCTTACTAATTGAGTCACTGGATACAAAAAGAGGCTAAAAAAATAGTCCTGGCCCTCAAGGGATATATAAATATAAATAATAAAAACATTAACAAATATAACAAGCTATAAACACAGGATAAATAAGAAATAATTAGCAGAGGTAAGTCACTAGAATTAAGGGTGGGGTTAGAAAAACTTCCTGTAGGGGCAGCTAGGTGGTGCAGTGGATAGAGCACTGACCCTGGAGTCAGGAGCACCTGAGTTCAAATCTAGCCTCAGACACTTAATAATTAGCTGTGTGGCCTTGGGCAAGTCATTTAACCCCATTTGCCTCGCAAAAACCTAAAAAAACCCCAAAAAACTTCCTGTAGAAGGTGGAATTGTAGCTGGTTTTTATTTTTGTTTTGTTTTTTGCAAGGCAAATGGGGTTAAGTGGTTTGCCCAAGGCCACACAGCTAGGTAATTATTAAGTGTGGTAATTATTAAGTGTCTGAGACACTTAATAATCCAGATTTGAACCCAGATACTCCTGACTCCAGGGCCGGTGCTTTATCCACTGAGCCACCTAGCCACCCCTGTAGCTGGGTTTCAAAGGAAGTCAAGGATCCATTAGTGTAGATGAGGATGGAGAGCATTGAATACCAAAATCTTTGCAAGGGAAAAAAAAATACCAGACTTCTGCCAGTGTAGTAATTCTACTTGAGAAGGGCAGGAGAGGGGAGGGGTGAGAAGGTAAATTTTCTTTTTTTTTCCCCCAAGGCAAAGAAGCTAAGTGATTTGCCCAAGGCCACACAGCTTCTAAGTGTAAAGGTCATATTTGAACTCAGATCTTCCAGAGTCCAGGACTAGTCTTCCTGCCTCCAGGGCCTGAATTTTCTAATAAGATTAAGTTAAGTAGTGTCTAGTCACTTAGAGGAATATCTAGGGACCTTCCCTTTTCCCCCAGAGAAACAGCAAGAGGATGAGATTATTAAAGGATCAGTCAACCTAGCGGAAAGAAAGTAGCCAAGAAAATTGAGCCTGATTTCATATGGTATATTTTTCATTAATAAATAAGTTTTCTTTAAACACAGAACATGTAACAGATTTGAAACACTTTCCCCATCCCTCCCCCCCCCCCCAACTAACCAACTCCAAAGACAAAAGTCTATAAAACAAATTCCACCTGTGCTGCCCCTGGAAATGGCCAAGAAAACTTGTGCCCCCTATCTGCCCCTGGCCCTGGCAGCATCCCCCATTTCATGCTCTGGCAGGAGAAGGGGGCTAGGGCTTTTCCCTTGGACCCTGGGGACTTGGGTGAGAAGCATGTGGATGTATAATGTCGCATCTATATGAGACATGGGCTGTGCAAAGAGATGAGTTTCCTTCTCAATGGCTCTGACTAAACTGGAGCCCTTCTGACTTCTGTTGGGAAGCTGCCAAGGGCAGACCCCTCTGCTGCCTACTCTGTGCACCCCCACTCCCTGACTCTCTACTGGGAGGGGGAACTGCTGAACTCCCTTGCCTGCCTCCCAGACTTGCATGGAAACAACTGCATGGAAGATGCCAGAGATGGAGGCAAGCTGGCCCTGGGCCCAGGAAGCCAGAGTACCTCCTGCACCCCCCCAACTTTTCACTCTTCCTGGGCAGGGAGCACTAGAATAAATGGGTCCCCCTCAGAATGCCACTGCCTGGCCTGGGGGGGGGGATGATTCTTCCTCTGGATCAGATCCTTGTCCAGGGCCCGTACTGTCCCTGTCACTTTCTAAGCCCTCACCTTGGCTATCTGAAAAAACTCATGTCTGGTGTCCTAAAATGTCTCATCCTCCCTCTCCCCATGCTTCCTCTCCCTAGGAGAGGAAGTGGGAGAAATGGGAGGTAACCCCCCACCCCCAGACCTTCCCTTCACATAATTGAACAGCTTTTGGCTTTTTCCTTTTTGAAGGTAGAAGAGATGAGTTCAGATCTGCTGGGAAGGTGCAGGAGTCGTTTGGAGAGGCTTCGAACGGGGCTCTTGGGTGGGAGGGGACCGCCCTTGTTCAGACACACCATGGAAGCTGTCCGGAAGATGCTGTGGACACTCTTTTCAGAAGTGAAGGCTGAACATTCCAGATAAATCTGAGCACCGAGTTGCTTGGCTGTGGCACAGCCCTGTGGAGAGGTGAATAGTCTAACATCCCCAAATTGTTCAATATTCTTTCCTCCATGTAGTGATTTAAAGCAGGCAGCAGAGGGGTCTGCCCTTGGCAGCTTAGCTTGGGTAACTCCCCAGCAGAAGTTAGAAGGGCTCCAATTTAGTCACAGCCATTGAGAAGGTATCTCATTTCTTTGCACAGCCTTATATAGATGCATTATATAAGCATTACCCTAAATTTCTTCCTACTCCAGGATCAGTGGTGACCAAGAGTTGTCCACATTCCCTTTGCTGACACCACAAAAGAACTCAGCTGTTTCCTTGTGAAATTTGTTTACACTAAACAGATGTTTACTGCTGTTTATATTTAAATCTCTGCTATTTATATCTAAAGGCAGCAGGTAAAGTACTTCAGGGAGGGTTACTGGATCCCAAGGCATTTTGCTTATCAGCAAGCCCATATCCTGGGGCAACCCACCAACCTCCCCCCACCATGCATACACACACATACACACACACACACCTGTTCATGGGAGATAGGCGCCTGCTTCTGGTGGGACAGTTCCATCAGGGTGCTCAGGTCTGTCCTCAAGTCTGTTTTACAGCCAATGAGCAGAACACGGGTACTGGGACAGTAATCTAGTATCTCCATCTTCCACTGAAGGATCAGGGTGGCAGAGGAGAGAGGAAGTTATTATTATTATTATTACTTATTTGTTAAGCACCTACTATTTGCAGGCTCCAAGGAGTACAAACATCATAAACAAGAAAGTCAAGGAATGAGGCAGAACCAGGACAATGGCTAAAAGAAGTTTTACATCACCAAGTTCTTCAGCAGCCCAACCCTCCTGATGTCAGACTGACAGTTATCAGTATGTTTAAGATGTGGTCATGAGCCATGATCTCTGCCAGCCTGCCTCCCAAGAGACTTCTCCTACCACACACATGTTCAACCAGGAGGCCTACTTTTCTTTTCGTAGATCTACCACCATGACTCAATTTCTCCCCCTTTCTCCACATCAAGATAGAATAGAACCACTGGGTTCTATTAATTCCTAGAGAAAACAGGCAATAGAGTAATGGGGGGAAAGAGGCTATGACCTACCTGAGGCAGTTGTAGTTTTAATAGGATTTAAAAAGTCCCCTCACCCTGATTCAAAAGAACCAGGGGAAAAAAGGTCCTATGACCCAACCACAAACCTGCAGCCAAGAATAGGTTCTGTGACCCCCTAAGGTACAGTAGCTCCCTAACAGAGAAATTTCATCACCATGATATCCCTTCTCTAGGGAATGGGGATGTATCCCTTCTCACTTGTCAAAGGACCCAAACCAAACACCTAAGAAAAGAACCCTAAACCTGGGGACTAGTAGTTCCCAAGAGGCCTTTGCTAGGGAAGAAATAATCTATATTTATCTGGCAAAGGGAAAAAGAGTCAGCATTTCAATAGTAGATTAGTTATATGTCGGTCAAGGTCCCTCAGTCCCATGGTGACCTGGCTTCAAGTTTCAAAAGACCATGCTTTCAAAATGGAAACTACGAATATGATTTTATTGTCTGCTCTGTGTATGACCCCTTGCTGAGAAGTTCCCAAGATCTCTCAGCACATTCTCTCCCTCTCCTGATATCAGTTTGCTAGGTCTCTAAGGGAGAATGGAAAGAACATCTAAATTGACAATAAGGAGACTTAGATTTTCATCTCAACTTCCCTCCTTGAGCAAGGCAGTTTGACTAATTTGGACCTCTCTTTTTCCTCATTAAGAAAGGGGAGGAGCAGGATTGGAAAATCTCTCAGGTTCTTTCCAGTACTAATGTCCCAAGAATTTTTGGAGTCTCACCTTTTTGAGTGCGCTGTCCAGAGTCTCAGGACGGCTGACGTCAAAGCACAGCAATACTGCATCTGAATCGCTGTAGCAGAGTGGACGGACATTGTCATAGTAGGGAGAACCTGGTGGTGGAAAGGGAAAGGGAGAGAGGGAAGAAGAGTTAACAGAATTCAGGGAATTGTGTCACAGTCTCTCCCACTGCTATCAGAACCAGCATCTGAGCAAAGGACTCCTTTACTTAAATGCAGACTACCAAAAAAAAAAAACCAATCCTTTCCCCTTTCAACATTGAGAGGACCCTCAGGCACATATTTTCTTTGCCCCCATATGCCAATTTGTTAAGTCGGTCCTTTATAAAAATGTAAAGGAAGAAGGGGAGGAAGGAGGGGAGAGAGAAGAAAGAGAAAAGATCAATAGCCTTTGTCACCCAAATCCAATAGAGTCTAGCGTATAAGAAGAGATGAAAGGAGGGGAAGAGAAAGAGAAATTTGACCCTGTCTGAAGCTCCTTTAGCTTCAATAGTATATTTGGCACTAAAATCCAGCCAGTTTCTTCATAGAATACTATGTCACCAAGCACAGGGTTTGTAAAGGACCCAATCTATTTCTCTAGTCTGTTTGGTTCTCATCCTCATCACCCTCCCTCCTACTCCAGTGTTTCCCTCCTTAGGAAATGACTCTACTGGTTATATAAGCAGCTGCCCAATTCCCTTACCATAGGGTCAAAGAGTATGGTATGAAGGGGAAGAGGGAAGGAGGAAGAGCCTCCAATATTCTCTATCCCCTAAACTTCTAAAATTCTCTCACCAGAAAAAGCTAAGATAAATCACCAGGATATATTAAATATGTTAAGGCCAACTTGCTGCTTATATGTGGATGGCAGAGAAAGGGTCCTATGGAAAGGGGGTTAAAAGCTGTTAGCTCGCATGGTCCAACATATAGTAGAACACTAGGGACCAGGTCAGTCTACCCATTTCCTCCCCAGGAGAAGGAACAGCATCAGCTTTGGAACCCAGACACTCCGTGCTGAGAATAGCAAGCAGCCTTTCTCTCTGCACCCGCAATTACCATGGAAACTGGGGGAGAATCCAAGCTTACGACAGGAGTTGAGAAAAGGGGAGAAAGGACAACAACCGTCTCCCCTGCACCACTGCTCCCTTTTGAAGTAAGGTTATATTATTGCAGCACTGGAAAAGGGAGAACATTATGGGACAAAGGGAATGGTAGAGGTGTGTGTGTGTGGGGGGATTGAAAGCAATACCTCCATTTTGGCTTCAATCAGACCCCCATCTCATTCAGGTCAGACAAGTAAATCACTGGAACAGGTTTTTGCTTCAAACCCCTTCCCTCAATATGGACGATGCCCATCCCATCTTTTTCTTCCCTATGGATGGATACCCAGCTGAGAGAGAGAATTTGAGGACCATTGGGGGAAGCATTTTCTATTTATTCAAGGAGCCTGGTGGAAATGAAAATCCCTCACTGCTATGTATAGAGAACCTAGAGCTGCAGTCAGAGACCTGGAGTGGGTGTGAGAGGAGGTGCTGAAGATGCACAACCCAGAGCTGCAGCCCCTCTGCATTTCAGGTCAGCTGGGAGTAGGCAAAAGGGAGTATACAATCATGCCAAGCTCCCTATCTGGATCACCTGCCACCTTTCCCATTTATTCCTCATTGTGAGAAGCTGCCTGGAGAGAGACTACACAATAGAGCTTTGGGTGAGTAGGGCATTATATTTCTGTAACAGGAGACTGTCTGACAGAGTTCCCCTGTAAACTCAGCCTGAATGAGCACTTAGGAGGAGGGACAGGGAAATAAGCTAAAAAGATTTTTTTTCCCTCCCCTATTACTTGTTTTTAATACTTAATCATGGACATAAGCCAGTTTGGAAAAAGGAAATAGATACTGAGTCATTCAGAGATTTGTGATGGTCAGAAGCAAACCAAAGGTTTTTCTAGTGCAGAGGACATGGCTCTTAGAATCTGTGACGGAGCTGCAAAGACGTCATTTTTCCACATTCTGGGAAACAGAGTGTCTGATTTTGTACCACCTTTGGTAAGTGACATCTTTAGAGCCATCCCCTTCCTTCACTAGCCATTTTCAGAAAAGAGCTCTGTATATTAAATGTAGACCATTTCCTTGTTCTCCCAAACACCAGATAATGCATCTCCTTATCCATGAGCTGCAGTAGCTAAGCTGTGTTACTGTCACTGCTGCCATCCTTGAAATGAAAACTGTGAAGAATAAAGCAGACCCAAAACACACACACACACACACACACACAGTCCCATTTACATTACCAATCTACTCTCCAGATCTAATTCCTACCCAACCCTCCAACTATAATAAGCTAATACCCTTTCTTTTAATCACATCTCCTAAAATAGTTCATTCTATAGCTATTTAGTTTGGAGGACAGAGAGGAAGAAAGGAGAGAGCAAAGTCATATTTAAATGCTACATTCCTTTGATATCATATGTTTAGCCTGCCCAGGCAATATAGTAAACCAACATGGGCTCTGTCAATTAGCTGATCTTTGATCCTAGAACTCTCTGGGGTTTGCCAACTTTGCTTTTCCAAGATCATCCAACTGGCATGACTCTTCCCCTCTTTCCAAAGAAAAGCCAAAAGCAACATCCTTTCTTCTCTCTATTCCCTAACCCCACTAAAGGGAAGACCACCTCCAGAGAGAAAACAACTGCTACAGGTAGGGACAGAATATATGGAAATAGAATTCTTACCTGAGGTGTCCCAGAGACTGAGCTCTACCCTTTGTTCCTCTGTCTCCAGGCAGGCTGTATAATTCTCAAATACCGTAGGCACATAAGTCTGTGGGATGAGAAACGGAAGAAAGAGCAGTCATCATACCCTTGCCCAAAGCTCTTTTGCTTCCCTTTGGCTGAACGTCTACGGGCAGTGCCACTCTATCACCTTCCTGTAATGTCAGGTGATTTGGAAGGAAAGGGAATCCCAGGTGAACAGGCATACCGTTCCTTCTACAGCGGAGACAATATGAGCCCTTAGCTCAGAAAGATAGTCAAATATACCTATTCTTCTTTATTCCTTTTCCCCTTTTTGGGTGGGAACCCAATTCTCTTTTCCCCATCGCCAGTTTGCATACAATTCTCCCACTCCAAGAGAACAGTAGAAACTAAACAACAGAAGCCGGATTGGGGAATTGTTCACCAACAGAACCCTTAGAAGGGAAGGAAGGGGTGGGTTTCAATTAAGGAAAAAAATCTCTAGACTTTAAAATTTTTTAAAAATTCCTTCGGATTCCTTTCCGGAGATTGGGAGGCCCTGGGGGAGAGGTACGGCAGAGGCAATGCGGAGGGTCCTCTGGGCTGCTGCTCGGGAGGACAAGAGTGGGACCCGCAGAGCGGCAGAGGCTGCCCCAGGGGGACCCCATCCGGAGCGCTCGGCGGGAAGGGGGTGGCGGCCGGCCCGGAGGCAGCGGGGTCGTGCTCGCGCCGGCCGGGAGGGAGGAGGCAGCTCACCTCTGGGTAGCAGTCCTTGGCTAGCACCTGTAACATCGCCGTCTTCCCGCACTGCACGTCGCCCACCAGCACGAGTTTACATCTGGCCACGGCCGGCTGCGGGGCCCGTCTCTCCTTCATGGTCTCCTCGGCTTCCACTGGGACAGATTTGGACAGGGAAAGGGGGGGGACCCGCAAGCAAGAGCCCGGGACCCGACTGCTACCACTCCCCGACCTCCCTCCAACTGGACCACAGGCGGCGATGACCGCCTTATATCCTGGCGGCTCAGCCAATCAGGGGAGGAGGGCGGCCCCTTCCCCCCGGTCTGCCAACAGCCAATGGCAGAGAGAGCTGAGCCAGAGCCCTTCCGCCCTCCCCGCCCCTTTCCCACACTTAAAGCTGTAGCGGACCGCGCCTCCTAAGGGGCTTTCCTGGACTTGGCTTTGGAGGAAAAGGGGAGCTAAACCGCCAGCCTGCAAGCGCTGGGGGGGCCACGGACAAACCCGGCCCCAAGGCAGGAAGCTGAGTTAAACCGGGCTTTTGGAGGGAGCTCAAAGCAGCTGCCCCCGCCGCCGAGGCTCCAGCCGTGAGAGGGCCGCCTTGCCCAGCCGGCCCCGTGGCCCGGGCGGCCCCGCCCCCACCCTCCCCGGAGCTTCTCTCCTTTCTTTTTCCGCGGGTGGCTGTTTCTTCTTCTCCTTCTCTTTCCAGTGCTCGAGCTCATCTCCGGGAAGCCCTCCCTTCTCCAGGTGCCCCAGGCAGCAAAAAGTATCCCAAACTGCGGGCTTGGCACCAGGAGTTTCCTCCTTGGGAATTCCCATTATTTCCCCTAAAACACACCGGGAAATTAAAAAGGCGTGTAAGACGCTTTCCCACATTTGAGAAAATGACACAAATGATTGGGGGAAGGGGAAAGGGCAGGGAAGATGGGAAAGATAAATTCAGAAGTCTCGATGATTGTTCGAGGTATCCACGGAGCTTGAAGTAGATCACCAGGAAAGATTTTACTGCCCCATCCTCTCCTTTGACAGATAAATAAAATGATGTCCAGAGAAACTAAGAAACTGTTGGTCAGGAACAAAGCTACTCAGTATTCAATCCCGGGTCTTCCGACTTTCTTACCAAATCAAGCTCTATTAGCCAGATTGTCACCCTACTACGGAGCTAGTTAGGTATAGACTGGGCTGGATGACTTTTATGGTCCATTCCCATCCTGAGATTCTGTAGGTAAAATGAATTCCCCATCTAGCAGAAGCAATCTTCACTGAACAAAGGGTAGGAGTCCCTGGTCATGTGTGCTCTAGCTTCCTTTCTGATATCCATCCAAGTTCAAATAAAAGTTGACGTAGACATCAAGATGACGTTCTCTAGATGTATAATGTCCTATATTTGTAAAGTCTGTATAAAGTTCAACTGAAGCCTGAGTCATGGACTTCTGAGAGTTGGGAGCAATTGGGCCAAAAGTAGCTGAGATTTATGAGATTCTCTAGCCAAATCCCTCCCTCTCCTTACCTAAACAACTTGATTTAAAAGATCATTTAAATTATCACCATTTAAAAAAATGGTATTGGGAGGGTCATACTGAGACATAATGGATTATGTATCAGGAGACCTGAATTCTACTCAACTATACCATTAATTTGTTTTCTGACCTCTAGCAAGTCACCTCTCAGTTTACTCATCTGAAATTCAATTCAACAAGCATTTTAAGTATCTGCAAATATTTTGCTAGATGTTGAAAAATGGGAAAGTTAGACCATATGATTGCTAAAGTCCTGATTATCAGCTTTAAAATTGAGTATTTGAAAAATTGTGAAATAGGTAAAATCCCAGCTTCCTTTAAGGCATAGCTTGTTTGTTTTGTGTCTGTCTTGTGTCCTATTTGTTTTTACTCTTCTTTAAAAACTGAGTCCAGATTTTTTTCCTGACATCTCTAATGATAAACATCTTAATCTAGGTGTAAATGTGATAGAAGATAGCTGAGTTGGGTTTTAGAACTCATAGTGTCTAATTTGCTGACAATTTTAATCAGATCCTTTGAGATTTACTTATTTTTTTTTTCTTTATGGCAAAACAATGGGGTTAAGTGACTTACCCAATATCATTCAGCTAGGCAATTATTAAGTGTCTGAGGTTGGATTTGAACTCAAGTCCTCCTGACTCCAGGCTCTGTGCCACTTAACTGCTGGGAGATTCAGTTATACTTTAAACATAAATGCACATTTAGGGGCAGCTAGGTGGCACAGTGGATAAAGCACTGGCCTTGGAGTCAGGAGTACCTGGCTTCAAATCCGGTCTCAGACACTTAATAATTACAGAGCTGTGTGGCCTTGGGCAAGCTGCTTAACCCCATTTGCCTTGCAAAAATCTAAAAAAAAAAGGTATATTTCTGAATATTTACATCTTTATTGATCATTACTCTTCATTTAAAAATTTGTTTTTGTTATTATTGCAAAATCATAATGTAAGGATTCCCCAGGTGGAATATTTTAAAATAAGCTTGAGAGGTATTCACATATAATATTTGTACAGTGTCATTACACATAATACTTGAATGGAGATCTCTCTCATTTTTTCCTGAAATCCAGAGGCCCCCTTTTCTGTCCTTGGCTTGATGTTGCCTCAAAGGGCCCATCTCTAGACCTGATTGTGTATGAATTTGAATTTATATTTATATTTGTATTTTAAATCTCTTTATAGGCTCTCCTGTTTATGGAAACATGCTTGATGAGTGGATTATAAGTTGATTCAGTCATGTCTGACTCTTCAGGTCCCCTTTTTGGGGGTCATTCTTGCTGTTTCCTTCAGCTCATTTTATAGATGAGGAATTTGAGGTAAACAGTTAAGTGATTTGCCCCAGTTCACCCAGCTAGTGTCTGAGGCAGGATTTGAACTTATGAAAATAAGTCTTCTTGATTCCAAGTGCTCTATCCATGTACCATCCAGTTGCCCTGCTTGAGGGGGTTTCAATGTGCCTTCATTGAGTTTGTGTCTTTAAGAGTGGAATCACTCCCTACTCTCAAAGTTCAATCTGGGCAGAGGGGAGTCACAAGTTTTCAATGACCCCCAAAGGGATGTGATCTGGGGAGAGCTATGTTCACTCCTAGTTTGAGCTCTGCCTGTTTCTGATCCAGGTTTGGGTTTGTTTCCTTGTATATAGTTGAGTTTGATAAATTGCTACTGGATTCAGCCAGATGAGACATTCTGCAGATTTGGAGTGACTGAATTTTTGGCCTGGGACTTCTGCCCTGGTTATTCCAGGATAGGCTTACATTTTGAGCCATAGTCTAGAACCAAGTTCTTGTTATGCTTTCTGAGATCAGAGCCATACTGCTGCAGTTCCAGAACTTGGTTCTTGCTCAGTACACAGCTAGGGCCCATGCTCTTGGCCATTCCTCTTCATCCTGGAGAATTGGAAGGTAGACAATAGAGCTTTCAGATGTTACCCATTCTAGCAACTAGAGCTACTTCTAGGATCCTCTGGGGTCACTTTCTGCTGTCTTGGTCCTCTTTCTGTTCTTGAGCACTGGGATACTCCCCATTGCTGTGGGTTCCTGTCTAGACTGCAACCCCAGGGTCTGTAGACTCTCTACTTGTCTCCCCAGGCTGCCCTGGGCTGGAAGAACAATTCATTATGACTGTTTCTTGGCTTTTCTCTTCAAAATTTGGGTTGGTGCATTTTCTAGGTCATTGGCAAGAGTTGTACTGGGAGACTAAAATACTTCTTCTTGCTCTGCAGTCTTTACTCTGTTTAATAGAGGAAATGGTCTACCTCTTTAAGAGATGTGGGAACTTTGAGACAATTCTTTATCAGGCAAGTGAAGGAAAATGAACACTTCCTTCTGGTTACTGCTTACTAAGTCTTGGGAATGGGGAGTGGGGGGAGGCTTCTGAATGCCACTGAGGAAAGTGAAGAGGATCTAGTGCCTAGAGATTGGGTATCCTGATGGATTCTGCCTGCCTTTCTCCCCATGAGTGTCTAGTTATTCCAGCTTCAAGCTCTTCTAGAAGACCAGCCAAAATCCCAGAAATCCAAGTTCAAACATGTGATCAACTTATGTACTCTGAAATAAGGATCTTTTGAATCTCCTATCTCTATACAGTGATTACAACATAGTACTTCATTATCAATTTCATAAATGTCAGCATAAATATTTCTATATATAAAAAGAAGAAAAATATTGTGTATAAAACCATGACTTTATCAAGTAGCTTTTTAAAAAATACATATTAAAAATTTAAAAATATAATACTGTCCTGCTTATACATGTTCCCCATCAGGCAATAAATATTTTTTAAGCATTATGCTAAATGTTGAGGAAATAAAGCACAATAAAAGACAGTTCTTACTCTCAAGGAGCTCATAGTTTAAAGGGAGATACAACATGTTAAAAAACTATGTACAAACATGATCTAGACAGGGAAATTGGGGATGATCAACAGAGGGAAGGAACTAGAATTAAGGGGAATCAGGAAAACTTTCCTATAGAAGGCAGGGGTTTAATTGGGGATTTAAAGGAAATCAAGGAAATCAGAAGGCAGAGAAAAGAGAGTATCTAGAGTTAGAAGATGGATTATTTTGTGTCAACAATGAGGCCAGTTAGTATCACTGGATCAAAAAGAACATGGGAGTGAGTAAGGTGTAAGAAGATTGGAAAAGTAAGGAAGTGGGGGGATAAGTTATTAAGGACTTTGAATTTTAGACAGAGGATATTATAGTTGATCCTAGGGGAAATAGGGTACTATATATTTTATTTTAAAATTATATTTATTTGTTTATTTAAAGAACAGAGATTTTTTCATTCTTTTTTTTTTTAGTTCTAAATTTTCTCCCTCCCCTATTCCTTCCTTAATCCAATGGGAAGACAATTAAAAACCTATCACAAATATGTGTAATCATACAAAATAAATATCTTCATTAGCCATGTTTAAAAAAAGAAAGATATGCTTTAATTTGTCTGGAGTTCATCAGTTCTCTTTCTAGAGGTAGATAGCATAATTTATCATAAATTCTTTGGAATTATCATGGATCATTTTGATAATCAGAATTATTGCATTGATTATCTTTATTGTTATTATTGTGTAGATTATTCTCCTGGATCTGCTCTTTTCATTAGTTCATACAATTCTTCCCAGGTTTTTCTGAAGCCATCCCCTTCATCATTTCTTTTAGAACAATAGTATTCAATCTCATTAATATACATAACTTGTTTAGTCATTTCCAGATTAATAGGCATTCCTTCACTTTCTGATTCTTTGCTACCACAAAAAGGGTTGCTATAAATATTTTTGTGCAGAAGATCTTTCTCCATTTTCTTTCATCTCTTTGGGATATAGACCTAGTAGTACTTTAGCTGTATTAAAGGATAAGCAGAGTTTTGTAGCTTTTTGGGCACTGGCTATCCAGAATGGTTATAGCTCCGCCAACAGTGCACTAATGTATCTATCTTCCCTCCAGATAAATTCCCTCCAGAATATATCATTTTCCTTTTCTGTCATCTTTTGTTTTGTTCAGTTGTTCAGTCATGTCTAACTTTTTGTGACCCTACTGATCACACTAGAAGGCAAACCAGTCTTTCACTATTTCCCATTGTCTGTCCAAGTTCATGTTTATTGCTTTCATGACATTATCCATCCATCTTATCCTCTGCCATCCCCTTTTCCTTTTGCTTTCAATCTTTCTCAACTTCATGATCTTCTACAAGAAGTCCTGCCTTCTCATTATGTGGATAAAGTATTTAAGCTTCAGTATTTGTTTGGTTCTTGTCCTTCATTATCAAAGAAGACTAAAATAACATCACTATGTTTGAGACAAATTACAGTGTGTCCAACTGTGGATGATCAGGCCAAAACAAACTCAGAATGCTCTACCATAGGTCAGGCACAAATAGTCCATGGGAACACCTGCGGTGGGTACTCTGAACCTACAAATGTCATGTTTCCTTTGAGCTGCTTCAATTCTGCCTTCCTCACAGAATGTAGCACCTTCACTGATAAGGACACACCATGCTGGGCAATCCTGTGCCAGCGTCTCCTATGCTGTACAATCAATTCCAAAGTTCTTTAATGAGACCTTCAGGGTGTCTCAGTATCGTTTCTTCTGACCTTCTTGCGAGCACTTGCCCTGTGTGAGTTCTCCATAAACTGGTCTTCTTGGCAAACTTATGACTGGCATTCTAACAACATGTCCAGCCCATCATAGTTGCACCCTCTGTAGTAATATTGGAATGCTGGGTAGTTTAGCTCAAGAAAGGACCTCATTGTCTAGTATCTTCTGCCAGGTGATCTTCAGAATCTTCCTAAGAAGTGATTCAGTTTCCTGACATAGGATGGTAGATTGTCCAGGTTTCACAAGCATATAGCAATGAGGTCAGCACAATGGCTCTGGAGACCTTCAGTTTGGTAGTCAGTCTAATAATACCTCTTTTCTCTCATGCTTTTTTTTTTTTGGAGCTTCCCAAATACCAAGCTAGCTTTGGCAATGCATGTGCCGACCCCATTGTCAATGTGTACCTCCTTGGAAAGGACAATGCCAAGCTATGTGAACTTGTTCACAGGACTCAAAACTTCTCCAGCTGCTGTAACTGATGGTTCTGCATATGAATGGTGTGGTTGGTGCTGGCTGATGGAGCACCTGTGTTTTCTTGATGTGGTTAGACTAAAATAGCACAAACAGCAGAGAACTGATCCATACTTTGTTGCATCTCAGTTTTAGAGGCTGCATTGAGTGCACAATCATCTGCAAATAAGATCATGCACCAAACTCCCTCCACTTTGGTCTTGGCATGTAGCCTTTTCAAATTGAAGAATTTGCCATCAGTGCAGTAGCTGACTTTGATTCTGTGTTCATTCTCAGTGAAGGCATTTGATGACATGGCTGAAAACATCAAGCTAAAAAGTATGGGAGCCAGGACAGATCCTTGTTTTACTCCATTGATGACTGGAAAATCTCATGAGCATCATCCACTATCCAGAACCCGGGAAAGCATGCAGTCATGAAAGTGGTGTTCAATACTGATGATCTTCTCTGGGCAGTCAAATTTTGACATAACTTTCCAAAAATCCTCACAACTGATGGTATCAAAGACCTTGGTCAGATCTACAATTGTATACAGAGCTCTGTTCTATTCCTGGTATTTTTCCTGGAGTTGTTGGGCAGCAAACACCATATCTACTGTTCATCTACCTTTTCTGAAGCTACACTGGCTCTCAGGGAGGTGACCATTTTCCAGGTGAAGGATCAACCTATTGAGAAGGACTCTGGCAAAAATCTTACCAGCAATGACTAAAAGAGAAATACCCCTGTGATTGTCATAGGACTTATAGAGATGGACAATTAATATCTTTAAGTATTGACAGATTTTTTGATCTCCTTGCTGTCCAAGGGACTCTCAAAAGTCTTCTCTAACACCATAATTCAAAAGTATCAATTCTGAGCTTGGTTTTCCTTATAGTCCAACTCTCACAGTCATATATTGCTACTGGAAAAACCAAAGATTTGACTATATGAACCTTTGTCAGAAGAGATGTCTCTGATTTTTTAGTATGCTATCTAGAAATGCTTTCACTTTCCTTCCAAGGAGCAATTATCTTTTAATTTCATGGTTGCAGCTGTTCCCTGAAGTGATGTCTGAGCCCAAGAAGATAAAATCTGACACTGTTTCCATTTCTTCTCCCTCTATTTTCCTGGAAGAGATGGGACTAGTTGCCAAGATCTTAGTTGGTTTTTTTTTTTGATGTTAAGCTTCTAGTCAGCTTTTACACTCTTCTTTTTCACCCTCATCAAGAGGCTTCTTAATTCTTTACTTTTTGATGACAGATATGTCATCAAAGTGGTGTTATCTGTGTATCAAATGTTGTTAATATTTCTCCTAGAGACCTTAATTCCAACTTTTGATCGGTCTAGTCTGGGATTTTACATGACATACTCTACATACAAGTTATTATTGTTTGTCCTTTGTTCTGAAAAAAAAAACACCTATGCCATCAGGGAGGTGTTGCCATGACATATAAATGAATCGGATGTAAGTGAGGAAGGACTGTGCAAAGTCACCAGCCTCACTTTAACTTCTGGAGTTATCTAGGCACAGTGGCCACATATACATCAAGATAATTAGAGATGATCCTTGATGTAGTGGGAGACCAAAAAGTTAAATAAATAAGGTGATACTATATGGCCTTGCCCTACTCCTTTTCCAATCAGTTGTTCCACATTTGATCCTAACTATTGCATCTTGGATCACATAAGATTCCTCAGGAGACAAATAAGATGATCTGGTACTTCTATTTTCTTGAGGATTTGCCACATTTTGTTGTGATCCATTCACATTAAAGTGGAGTCATTGAAGCAGAAGTAGATGCTTTCTAGACCTCTCTTGCTTCCTCCATTATTCAGTGAATGTTTGAATTTGGTCTCCAGCTTCTCCCTCTCTTCAAAAACTAGCCTGCTCTTCTGGTAATTCCTGGTTCACATATTGCTGAAGCCTAGTTTGCAGAATCATTTTTTTTAATTTACATTTTTATTTATTTATGCATTACTAAAATAGTCTTGTTGTAAGAGTAAACATAATCCCCCCTCCCCCCCAGAAAAATTTAAAAACCTCATGAGAAATAAAGTGAAAGAAAGAGGAAAAAAATGTGCTTCCGTCTGTGTTCCAATACCATCAGCTTTGTTTCTGGGGAGGATCACATTCTTTATCACTAGTCTATCAGAGAAGTTGCTTCCAGATTTTTTTCCACAGTTGCTGTTGCTGATAGTAATTCCCTCCAACTTTTCCTCACCACTACCATTTATTATATTTTCTCTCTCCTTTCACTCTGTTCCTCTTCAAAAGTGTGCTATGGGGCAGCCGAGTGGCACAGTGGACAGAGCACCAGTCCTGGGGCCAAGAGGCCCCAAGCTCACATCCCACCCCAGAAACCCAGGAACCACCCAGCTCCTTGGTCCTGGACATGCCATCCAATCCTACCACCTTGCAAAAAAAGTAAAAAAAAGAAAATGTGTTGTATCTGACTATTCTCTTTCATGATCTTCTGTCTCCTCTATCACCTGCATTCCCCCCCCCACCCCCGTCCCCTTTCTCCCATTCCCTTTCTCTCCTTTTTCCTCTAGATTTCTATACCCTATTAAGAATGTGTTGTTTCCTCTCTGAGCTATTACCCATGAGAATGAAGGCTCTCTCCTTCCCCCTCACCTTCCCCCCTTCCATACCATTGCAAAAGCTATTTCTTGACTCTTTTACATATATCTTAGTCTATTCTACCTCTCCTTTCTCTTTCTCCCAAACATTTCCTTTTCACCCATTGACTCCATTTTAAAAATATATCTTCAAATTCAGCTCCCTCCTGTGCCTTCTCTATAAAAGTTCCTTTTAACTGCTCTAATAAATGAGAAGATTCATATGAGTATTATCAGTATCATCTTCCCAAGCAGGACTATACATATTTCATCATCATTAAATCCCTCATAATTTACCCTTCTCGTCCACTTTCTCTATGCTTCACCTGGGTCCTGCCTGTACTTGAAGATCAAATTTTCTATTCATCTCTGGCCGTTTCAACAAGAACATTTGAAATTCCCCTGTTTCACTGAAAGTCCATCTTTTCCCCCTGGAGGAGGATGTTCAGTTTTGCTGGTAGTTGATTCTCAGTTGCATTACAAGTTCTTTAGCCTTCTGGATATTATATTCCAAACCCGATGAGCTCTTAATATGGATGCTGCTGTCTCCTGTATAATCCTGACTGTAGCTCCATGATATTTGAATTGTTTCCTTCTGGCTGCTTATAATATAGTAGTTTGCAGAATCTTAGGCAGAACCTTGCTAGTGTGTTACATGAGCTCAATTGTTCAGTAATTTGAACAATATGGCATTGTCCTTCTTTAGGATTGGAATGAAAACTGATCTTTTCTAATCCAGTGGCTATTGTTGAATTTTCCCCTTTGCTTGCTTATTGAATGCAGTACTTTTTAACAGCCTCATTTTTTTAGGATTTTAAATAGCTCAGCTGTAATTCCATCACCTCTAGTAATCTTATTGTTAGTAATTTGTTTTAAAGACCCACTTGACTTCATATGTTAGGATATAGGACTCAAAGTCAGTAATCATCATTGTGATTATTGGTGATGTTAAGATCTTTCTTGTATAGTTCTGTATATTCTTCCTACCTCTTCTTAATCTCTTTTACTTCTGTTAAATGCTTACCACTTTTGTCTTTTATCATGTCCATTTAGGATGAAAATTTCCCTTAGTAGCACTAATTTTTTTATTTTTTTTAGGTTTTTGCAAGGCAAATGGGGTTAAGTGGCTTGCCCAAGGCCACACAGCTGGGTAATTATTAAGTGTCTGAAGTCGGATTTGAACTCAGGTACTCCTGATTCCAAGGCCGGTGCTCTATCCACTGCGCACAGTAGCACTAATTTGCTTGAAGAAACCTCTTGTCTTTCCCATTCTATTGTTTTCTCCTATTTCTTGCATTGCTCATTAAGAAAATCTTCTCTCTTTGCTAATCTGCATTCAATTGGGTATATCTTTCCCTTTTGCTTTCTTTTTCCCCTCAGTTATTTGTAAAGCCTCATCAGACTGTCTTATTCTTCTTTGTCTTTGAAATATTTTTTGATGCTGCTTCCTATATATCTGTCATCTAAGGCAACTCAACAGTTGGGAGGTTGTATCTCCAAGTTGTTTTTAATTTTCATTTGTTTGATTATTAGTGATTTTTTTTTTAGCATTTTTGCTCATATAGGTCCTTTCCCTCTCTTCTTGTGTTTCTCTGAGTACCTCTGGGCACAAAAAGTTTAGTCACTTTTGGAGCACGGTTCTAAATTGTTTTTCCAAAATAACTGGACTAGTTCATTCTTCTACTAGCAATGCATCACTGTGCCTCTTTTCCTGCAGCCCATCCAACTACTGTTATTTTCCATTGACAGTCTTTGCCAATTGGATGGGATAAGGTAGAATTTCAGAGTTGTTTTAATTTGGAGTCACCTTATTATTTGAAATATTTTTTCATATGGTTGGTGATAGCTTGTATAACAGGGGACTGACCAGTAACGGTTTAGTCTTAAAACATACATAGAGATCTTTGCAGAACCTTCTGGCACTTTAGGGACCCTGCTTCCAGAAATTTGGGATGTCATGGAATGAAGGTACCTAACTCTCCATTTCAGAACATGTAACACTCTGTAACTGTTTCCTATTCCTTTACTATGTGGTAAAGAAAACGCCTTTTGGTTGACTGCTGAGGCTGAATTGAGTATGCTTATAAAAGACACTGATTGGTCATACTGGTTCTCTTTTTCCTAATAGCAATCTAAGACCCTCTGTGGGGAGGAGAGAGGAGAGAAAGGTTTTAGACTCTTTCCATCTGAGCTTCTATGTGGTCTATGAAAGCATAGCTGTTTTTCTGTCTCTGGTATAGGTGGTGCCATGGAGAGAGCACTGTGGTCTTAGAATCAGGAGCGTCAGAGTTTGAATCCAGCCTCAGACACTTAGCTCCTATTAGCTGTATGACACTGGTCTAGTCACATAACTTTGCCTCACATCTAGGGCCATCTCCAATTGTCCTGATTCATATCTGGCCACTGGACCCAGATAGCTATGGAGGAGACAGTGAGGCTGGTGATTTAGTACAGCATCCACTCACTCAAATCTAATTCACTTGCTTGTCATAGCATCATCTCCCTGATGTGGTCTTCTTTGAGAATGAAGGAAAAAATTATTAATTCCTTCCTGGTCTCAGGAAAAGGAAAATTGTCGAAAATTGCAATATTGTGAGTTTGTGGTTATGATCATTAATGTTGTTAATTTTTTCATATATCATATTCCTTTGTCCCTTATCCTATCTCTTCCACCCTATCTCCTTTCAAAGAAGAACAAAGAAACAGAATCTGATCAACACTAGTGATCTTGTTGAAATGTATTGTTTCTACTTCTCTTCCTTTCCTTTCCTTTCTTTTTTTTTTTTTTTGATTTTTGCAAGGCTGTGGGGTTAAGTGACTTTCCCAAGGTCACACAGCTAGTATCAAGTGTCTTCCTTTTTTTTTTATTTTTGCAAGGTAATGGGATTAAGTGACTTGCCCGAAGTCATACAACTAAGCAATTATTAAGTGTCTGAGACCAGATTTGACCATTTAGCTGCCCTTTCCTTTCCTTTCTTAACAAAGACTGATTTCTTTCTTATACTTTCCCTTCTTTTAATCCTTCCTATATGATTTACCTTCTAAGGCTAAAGTTTGTCTATGACTATTCTCATCCTGTCTCTACCTTCTTAAACTCCTTTACTTGTCCCTGACTGTTTCATTGTTGACTTTAATATGGCTGTAAACCAATCTCTTTTTGTGTTCATATATATGTTAAATGCTCCTTTTATCTAAAAAGAGGACCAGATAGAGCATAAAAAAAAATGAAGATATATAAAGTAAACTCTTCAATCTGATCCAGGACTGATGACTAAATGCCTAAAGGTGCTAGGGGGAAAGTCAATGCAGGAAAACCCACTCAAGAGCTGCTACAAATAAATCTGACCTATGGGTACTCTAAACAATGACAAGGGGTGTGGGGGTGTGGGAAGGATGTTAGAAGTCATCACAAGCTCTTATGTTCTTTTAAGTATACTTATTCTAATAGCAGTTAACCAGCACAATTTCAGTCTTATCCTGTCAGAACTGAAGTAGGAGACAGAGTCATTATTTGTACATAGAGATAGGATCTGGTTATACATTCTTCAGAACACTGAGAATCACAGGAAAAGATAGGGCAATCTGGTGCCTGGTATGCTAGAGGCATTTGCAGGAAGCTTGAGACCACCATCAGTGCAATGTCCATCTGAGATTCCTGGGGACTAATAATGAGTCACGCTATCCATCTCCTAATGGAGAGATAATGGACTTCCTGCAAAGTGAGACATACAGTTGAAAATTTTTTAATTTAATATTTTATTTTTCCCTAACTACATGTGAAAACAATTTTCAATGTTCATTTTTAAAATTGAGTTCCAAATTCTCTCTCTCCCTTCCCCCCTCATTGAGAAGGCAAACCAATTTAATATAGGTTATACATGTATAATCATGCAAAATATGGTTCCACATAAGTCATGTTGTAAAAGAAAGCATAGACCAAAATAAATACCAAATTAAAAAAAGTATTCTTTGATCTGCATTCAGATTCCAACACTCTGGGAATGGAGAACATTTTTCATAATAAGTCCTTCAGAGTTGTCTTGAATCATTGTATGCTTAGAATAACTGAGTCATTTATGGTTGATCATTTTACAGTATTATGGTTATCATGTACAATGTTTTCCTAGTTCTACTCATTTCATTGTATCAGTTCATGTAAGTCTCTCCAGGGTTTTTTTGAGAGTATCTAGCTCATCCTTTCTTATATCACAATAGTATTCCACCATAATCGTATATTAAAAATTGTTCAGACATTTCCCCAATTGACATCCCCTAAATTTCCAATTCTTTGCCACAAGAAAAGAACTGTTATAAATATTTGGGCATGATTCCAAATTATTCTTTATGATGCTTGAATCAGCTCACAACCCACCAGTGATGCATTAGTGAAACATAACAGCTTTGGTCATGGTGTATGTGGATGAATTTGTTTTGCTTGACATATATTTACCACAGTTTTTCTTTTTCAACGAGGGGAGAAAATAAAAATGCTTGTTAATTGAAAAAATTAACAAGAAGAGGCAAAAAAATAGCTTGAAGAAATGAAACATGAGATAAAATATGAAATTAAAATTGAAATAGCAGCTCTGGAGGAAAAGTTGGAGGGAGAACAAATACTTTAGAAGGTAGAAGATGGAAGGTAAAAAAGTCTCACCTTTAAGCTGACCCCTTGTAAAATGTAACGAAGTAAACAGAATTCAACGATTTCATAAGACAACAAGAAATATCACAACTGTGTCTAAAAATTAAAAAAAAAATAGAAAAAAAACATAATCAGTTTCCTTGAAAATATGCAATAACAACTACAAAGTTGGATTAGATATTGCAAAATAAAACCATTCAGATCTATTAGAACCTAAGGGGAAAATGAAAATAGAAAGAATATCCCAATCATAACCTAAAAGAAATTCCAAACTAAAAACACTCAAGACTGTTAGAGCTGGGGCAGTGGCATAGTGGATACAACACCAGCCCTGGAGTCAAGGGGTACCTGAGTTCAAATCTGGCCTCAGACACTTAAGAATTGCCTAGCCGTGTGACCTTGGGCAAGTCACTTAACCCCATTGCCTTGCCAAAAAAAAATAAAGTTCCTTAAATGCAGATGCACCTATGTGATCCCCCTAGTTAATCAAATCCAATAAATACTAGTATAAAATAAAAGTTCTTCTGTTCACTTTTAAAGTTCTAAACAGCTTGGTCCCAAACTATTATTTCATTCTACTATATTCCTCCTGAGGTCTTTGATTCAGCCAAACTGGCCTCATCCAGGACACACTATCTCCCATCCTTATGCCTATGTGATCATCCCACATGTCTCTTACTCTTACTCATAAAATCCCTTTCCTCCTTTAAGTGAAGCTCAGATACCATCTTTTTCAAAAAATTTATTTTCCCAATTACATGCAGCAGTGGTCTTCAATATTCATCCATTTGCAAGTTTGAGTTCCACATTTTTCTACCTCCTTCCCTTCCCTCCCCCTCCCCCAGGAGGCAAACAATCTGATAAAAGCTGTACATGAAGATACATAGTCTTCTTGAAACCTTTCTCTATCAGCTTGACTGCTAGTGCCCTCCCTCCTATAACACCTTGTATTTAACTTCTTTGTGTGGGTTGTATATATGTATATGTGGAAGTATTTATTAACTTTTTTTATTTATGCTTTATCTATATATGTATGTACCCAAGAGAGCAAAAAGAGAATATTTACATCAGTTTGTAAACTGATCTGATCTTGAATTTACAACTAGATAGGAAATGTCTATCATAAGTAGATAAAGTTAATAAAGTTGAGCCAGAATTTTTTTTAAGACCTTAAGCAGTTGGAATTCTCAGCTAAACTCCAAAAAGCTTCCACTAAATACCTGATCTGCCATCTCAGGCAAAATGGTGGCTGTGTTAAAATCATATTATGTTCTTGTCTCCCTGACCACTCCTTCCCCCACTTCAGTCCCCTGCACTTCTGGTCAGTATAGTAATTATCTAAATAGTATAAAGCCCCCCCCCTTAAATGTAAGTTTGTACAAATAAACAAAAATCAAAGGAGCAAAATTTATAAATGTATCATATATTAACCAAAAATCACATCCTGGTAATACGTACAAAATCAGGGAAAGACATTTAGACTCTGTTATTGAGGTCTCTTGGTCCTATGATATGTAAATCTCATATAAGTTCTAGACATCAACAGTAATACCAATGAACTCCAAAAGGTGCTTATAATTTTCAGATAATGTGGACATGTTAAACTTAATTTTACTGACAACTTAAGGTGGTCAAGTTGAGTTGGTCTATTTCTCAAAAAATTATAAAAATAAGACCCCAAACTCATTCCTAGCATTCTTCCATCTCTATTGGGTTCAAGCTGGCTAGAGTTCTCAACACTAATCTGTGGTTAGGTATGATATTCTCTGCCTCTCTCTCTCTCTCTCTCTCTTTCTATCCTCTTACTGCTTGACTTCCTTCTGTTCCCATCCCCTGTTCCCATGCTGTCAGCTTCTGTACAACTTTCTCTACTTGTCTCTGTTCTGCTATTTGCCCCCCCCCCCCACCCTCTGTGCCTGATTAAAATGTGATTGTCATCCCATTTCCCACTGTCAGTTGTGGTCTTTCATAATGAATACCTAAAGAACCAAGCGTGCCTGCCCCCATTTCATAATTTCATAAATTAATTAATTCAGTAGCTATACTAAGATTCTCATAACAAAGTGAAACATTATGTACATTAGAACATAAGCTCATTGTAAGGATTGTTTCATTCTCTGTACTTTTTTCTCTAGCACCATGGAACAGTTTCTAGCAAATAGTAAGCACGTGGTAAATAGCTGCTGATTGTTTTATTGATATGCTGTTGAGTTAGTGTGGTGTGGTGACAAGAGAGCTGGCCACAAAATTGGAAAGACATGGTTCAGATTCTACTGTTGACACCTTCTAGATGTATGACCATAAGCAAGATACTTGTTCTAAGAGTTAGTTTCCCCATATGTTGGATAATCATATCATATCTGTAGTGCCTACATCCCAGTATGACTTTTAGATTTTCATGAGCTATTGTATTTGTTTATTCTTTATTCTTTATTTTTTTACTATTTTGAATTTGGCAAATGTCAAAAAATATGAACAATGCCTAATATATAAAAAAGAAGAAAAAAGAGAACTAAAGCTGTGTGTTATCCTCTGAATCTCTTTCTATTGGCCAGAATAACTCAACTCTGACACTAGAGGGCTTTGAAATCTTTCTCTGGAGGTTCCTCATGAAGTTCACCATAGGATGTGACATCAGTTATGAATGTGTCACTGACTCTTTGCAAGGCTCAATAATGGGTAGAAAGTTCAACTTGACTTGCTCCTTATTGGGTGTGTCATTTCAACTGGACAGGTCAGTCCACTTTTGGGCCAGGCCAAGCATTCAGCCAACAAGTATTATCAAGTGCTCAGGGTGTTCAAGGTACGGGCTAAGTGTAAGAAAGAAAACTAGACCTTGACCTCAAGGAGCTCACAATCTCAGTCATTTGGCTATTGAGCTGGTTCTTCAATGAGCTTGGCTGCCACTGGGCTTGACTGGACAGGTCACTTGGTCACTGGGCAAGGTAGCTCCTGCTGGAATGGTCTAGGTAGGTTGTTCTGCCTCTGGGCAGCTGATGCCAGACAGAAATGAGCAGGTCACTTGGGGACTAAACTGTACTTAGGTGGGCTTCTTCTTAAGGCACGAGATCTTTGCTGGACGGATTGATCTAGGCTGACTCTCAAATTGGCAGCTTCAGCTTGAGTCTTCCACTGCCTATGTGATGGATATTGCTGTGCTCTTTTCAGCTGAAGTGTTACGTTTTCTGCTAAAATACTTTTGTACCTTTTTTAGCCAGGGCAGTGACAACTGGCCTAGAATTGGGGTTGAGAATTGCCTCGTTTTTAAACTCAAATTCTCTTCTGTTCTCCTTTGTTGATGAATGAGTGAAGGAAAAATAAATCAAATGGACTAGTTAATTAGATCTTTGCCACTTCTACCTATCTAATCACCTTTCTGTCCTTCTGATATGTAGATACTGTCAGTCCAAAGCCTCAGAATAGTATTGGAGCAGGCCTTAACATACATATATACCTCAAAGCATAGAGGGATAGAGAGCTCACCTTGGATTTAGGCAGATCTGGATTTAAATCAAGCCTATGTTAATGGTCAGGACTATACACATTAAAGAGCAGCTGGGTAGTGAAGAGGATAGAATTCCAGGTTTGGAGTCTGGAAGATCTTAATACAAATCCAGTCTCAGATGCTTAGGAGCTGAGTTAACTCTGTTTGCTTCAGTTTCCTTATATGTAAAATGAGCTGGAGAAGGAGATAGCAAGAAAATCCCAATATGGGACCACAAAGAGTCAGACACAACTACAAGATCTGAACAATATTAACACAATATACAATAAAAGGGAGGAAACAAGTCTGAGGGAGTGGCCAGGTTATTAAGAGGAAAATTCCTAGACTTCTGTGTGTTTAGAATTTCACAAGGAAGTCCCTAGCTTATAGAGCAGAAAACCTGTGGGAATTGGGAGATGCTTTTAAAGTAGTCTCCATTCCTCTTAGACTGCTACAAATGGTTCTCTATTCCATCCTTTTCACTGGGGATGTGCTATTTGGTAGTTCCCCAAGACCTACAAAACCAGGTCACCCAGGAAGACTGATACATCTCCAAACCCGAGGATTCTCCCACACCAAATGGACTGTACCAGCCATCAGCCACTGTTGAGAGCATTCTCTTCATAGGGACCAGAACTGGCTCAGGGTTAACTGACCCTGGACCCAGAAGGAACACCAGCAACAAGAATCTTTCCTTTGTAGTCAACAATGTATCTTTAGGAAGTAAATACAACTATTTTTGTATGCTCTCAAAGTAGAACTGCCTCAGTGCTTTGCACCATCCCAAAATCTGGACTGAAGGCAGCTTCTTGAGTTGCAAAAACACACCTCATGATCATTTTTTTATTGATATGATATTTTATTTTATTTTTTGAATTACATGTTATAAAAGTTTTTCAACATTCATCTACTTACATATTTAAAAGTTACACAATTTTCTTCCTTTCCTTCCCCCTCAGCATATAATAGTGGATGTTGTATATGTATATTTATGTATAACATATTTACATATTAGTCATTTTGTGAATGAGAAATTAAGATTAAGAGAAAAGGAAGAAAATCATGGGATAAGAAGGAAAAATATAAGAGAAAATTTTAAAAAAGTGAACTTAGTATCCATTAAGATTTTGTGGGCCTTCTTTTCCATCCAGATGTGGATGGCATTGTCCATAACAGTCTCCCAGAGTTGTTCCAGCTCTCTGCTGAAAGGAGCTGCATCCATCCTAGTTGATCAACTTACAATGTTGTTCTTGATGTGTACAATGTTCTCTTGGGTCTACTCCCTTCTATCAGTTCATGTAATTCTTTCCATGCTTTTCTAGAGTTCGACCATTCATATATAGAATAACAGTACTCCAAAACATTCATATACCATATACCATAATTTGTTCAGCCATTCCCAAATTGATGGGCATCTCCTCAATTTCCAATTATTTGTCACTACAAAAAAAAAAGCTGCTACAAGTATTTTGGAACATGTGGGACTTTTACCAATTTTTATGATTTCTTCTGGATATAGACCTAGTATTGGTATTTCTAGGTCAAAGAGTATAATCAGTTTTATTGCTCTTTGGACATAGTTCCATATTACTCTCCAGAAAGGATGGATTAATTCACAACTCTACCAACAGTGCATGAATGTCCTGATCCTCCCACAACCTCTCTAACATTAATTGTTTTTTGTCATCTTAGTCAATCTGGTAGGTGTGAGATGATACTTTATAGTTGTTTTAATTTGCATTTCTTTAATCAGTAATGATTTGGAGTATATTTTCATATGATTATATATAGGTCTAATTTCTTTGTTTGAAAACTGCCTGTTCATATTCTTTGACCATTTATCAGTTGGGGATTGACTTGTAACCTTATAAATTTAATTCAATTCTCTATATATTTTAGAAATGAAACCTTTATCAGAACTCCTAGCTGTGAAAATTATTTCCTATACACTACATGATCTTTAACACATATTGACTATATGACTATGCACAAGTCTCTTAACCTCTCTGCCCCAGGCAGCTCCCTGACCCTGCAAATTGCAAGGAAAGTTATGATTAATCTGGTTCGGTAAGTCAATAAACATTCCTTAAGCAGCCAGGTACTGAAAGAAGTCCTGGGGATACCAAAAAAAAAAAAAGGCAAAAAACAGTCCTTGCCTTCAAGAAACTCACAATCAAATGGGGAAGAAAATATACAAATAACTAAGTACAAATAGGGTAAATTGAAGATAAACTATAGATGGAAGATATGAAAGGCTTCATATATATATATATATATATATATATATGTATATATATATATATATATATATATGCCAGGGAAGTTATTAGACAGAGATGAGGAGGAGGAGAATTCCAGGCACTGGAACACACTCAGTTGAGAGATGGAGTGTCTTATGAGAGAACAGCAAGGAAATCAGTGTCACTGGCCTGTAATTTGGAGGAATTTGGAGGAAAGAGAATGTAAGCAATAAGAAGACTGAAAAGGTAGAATGGGAGTCAGATAATTAACAGCTTTAAAAACCCAACAGAATATTATATTTGATCCATTAAGTTGGATAATATGGAGCCACTGGAATTGATGGAATTGGGGTGGGGTGGTCAGATATGGTCATACTACTACTATAGACAGATTACATAAAGCAGAGTGGAGGATGGACTGGAGTGGAGAGATACTTGAGGCAGGGAAACCAATCAGGTTCCTGCAGTAATCTAGGCATGAGGTAATGAGGGCATTTACTAAAGTTCAACAGTTGTAAAAGGGAGTGATATATGAGAAAAAGTGAAGAGTCAAGGATGACATGCAGGTTATGTGACTGAGCGCCTAGGGAAGTTAGGAAGAGGGATTGATATAAGATTCCATTTTAGACATATTGAGTTTAAGACGTCTATGGAATATCTAGATGGAGATGTTCAAGAGGAAATAAGAAATGTATGACTGGAGGTCAGGAGAAATATTGGAAATGAACAAGTAGATATGAAGGTAATTTTCACAGAAATGATTTCACATTGGCATTGATGAGAACTGAAATAGTAGGGAGAAGAAAAGAGGTTCAAAGACAGAACCCATTAAGATGCCCACAGTTAGAGGACATGACTTGGATAGAGACCCAGCTGATCTTCAGGAGACAGGGAAGAATCAGTTAGACAATTAGGAGCAGAACTGGAAGAGAGAAGTATCAGGAAAACTTAGAGAAAAGAAGACATTAAGAATATCAAGAAGAAGGTGATTGACAATGTCAAAGACAGAGAAGTCAAGAAGGATAAGGACTGATAAGAATAAAGTCACTGAATTTGTAAATTAAGAGATCAGTAATAATTTGGAAAGAGCAGTTACAGTTGAGTGATGAGGTGGAAATCAGATTGTAGAGGGTTTAAATGTGAATGAGGAGAGAGAAGGTAGAAGGAACTTGTGTAGAAAGTCAAAAAAGGGAGGAGAGACAACAGCTAATGAAAATGGATCATTGATGGAAGAAGTTCCTCTGGAAATTCTCTACAACAATATAATATAGCTCTAGTTAATTAAAAACATTACATATAGGTATATGTACACATACACATTCATCTACACATGCTTCTCTTATAACCTATTTCACTTGAATGTATTACTACTATAACAAGGGGTGTCTAGGTGGCATAGTGGACAGAGCACGGGCTCTGGAGTCAGGAGTATCTGAGTTTAAATCCGGCCTCAGACACTAATTACCTAGCTGTGTGGCCTTGGGCAAGCCACTTAACCCCATTGCCTTGCAAAAAAAATTTTTTTAAAAAGACTATAACAATCAATTCAAAACCATTTTAAATACTTCAATATATAATAAGAAGAAAGATCACATTTAGATCTATCAACTCTAACTCCTAACATCTTTTCTCTGGAAATAGAGCCCTACCATTCAACTTTCTTAGCATGTCAGTCAAAATAGCTCAAGAATCCTTTTTACTCTATCTTTTCCAAAGAATAAGATTTAAACTCAATTTCTCAGGAAAGATTTCTCAGACTTTTCTCTTTGAACTTAGTTTCTTTCTAGCCATGACAATGAACAGTTTCAATAAAATAACAAAATAACTGCTTCTTTCCTAAGATTCCCTCTTAAAGATGGAGTCATGGTATTTGTCATCTCTATGGGAATGACTATTGGAACATATATATGCATATGCATATACATGTATATATAGATAGATTATACTACACAGTGGTCTATATATTACTTGGGGCAAGGGAAGGGGAAACCCTCTTCTAAGGGCTTTCTACAAATATTATCTCATTTAATCTCCACAATAACCCTTCAAGATCTTATTCCCATTTTACAGTTCAGGGACTTGCCCAAGGATATACAGTGAGAAAGTGCCTGAGGCTGGATTTGAACTAAGATCTTTCTGAGTGCAGACACAGAGCTTGACATACTCCAGCTGCCTCAGCTAGCAATAATTTTGATATGATTTCTTTTGGGGTTCAATGCATCTATATTTCTACTGAAAGTAGGCTGACTTAATATTTCACCTTGACTAGATAAGACTGGATTGAACTGATTTCTTCACATTTAGTTAGATCTCTGTCAGTTGTATGCTGATATAACGTAGCTACATATTTTACTGCTCTCCTTTATTGCTTTTAATTCTGTGGTTTTTAAAGAATGGATATGATTTCTAGTAAATACAGAAAAGTAGTAGCGCACAGAGATATTTCAGTGGCTAATGTTATGAATATATCAATATTTCTTTTTTTAAATTAAATTTATTTATTTATTTTGAATTTTACAATTTTTCCCCTAATCTCACTTTCCCCCCCCGAAGGCAATCTGTTAGTCTTTACATTTTTTCCATGCTATACATTGACCAAATTGAATATGTTGAGAGAGGAATTATATCCTTTTTTTTTTGTTGTTGAGGAATTATATCCTTAATGAAAAAAATAAAGTATAGGAGATAGCAAAATTATAATAAGATAACATTTTTTTAAAATTAAAAGTAATAGTTTTTGGTCTTTCTTCAAGCTCCAAAATTCTTTCTCTGGATACAGATAGTATTCTTCATCACAGATACCCCAGAATTGTGCCTGATTGTTGCACTGATGGAATGAGCAAGTCCATTAAGGTTAATCATCACCTCCTTGTTGCTGTTAGGGTATACAATGTTCTTCTGGTTCTGCTCATCTCACTCAGCATCATTTCATGCAGATCCTTCCAGGCTTCTCTGAATTCCCATCCCTCCTGGTTTCTAATAGAACAATAGTGTTCCATCACATACACATGCCACAGTTTATTAAGCCATTACCCAATTGATGGACATTCACTCATTTTCCAATTCTTTGCCACCACAAACAGGGTTGCTGGGGATATTTTTGTACAAGTGTACATAAGATATTTCAAGGATGATTTAAGACCACAGTGAATACAAATTAGTTACACCAAAGCTCAAAGGAAGTTTTTTTTAGGTTTGTTTTTTTTTGCAAGACAAACGGGGTTAAGTGGCTTGCCCAAGGCCACACAGCTAGGTAATTATTAAGTGTCTGAGGTTGGATTTGAACCCAGGTACTCCTGACTCCAGGGCCAGTAATTTATCCACTACGTCACCTAGCTGCTCCAGGAAGTTTTTTTGAAAATGAAAACATCAAGAACAAACTGTTACTTTAAAATAGCTTAATAAGACCTTAGAAAATAAGCAAAGGCTTGAGAAGGTCCTGACACCTTAATGTAGTTTTCTTAAAGATGGAAGAACATTGAGAAGATAAGTTTTTTAATTAGCTGCTAGACATTGCTAAGAAGAAAAGTGTTTTGTGTGGGCAAGACAAGAACTAAGACAAGAGTCTTGATTGGAAAATGGCAATTTTTCCTTCTGAAACTCACTTTTTAATTTAAATCTACATCAAAATTATTTTCAGAAGAAATCAAAGTGAATCTCTAAGTTCTAGGAATCTTTGATGGATTGTGAGACATCTGCTCCCAAAGGGTTTATTTCCAGTGGGTATGAAATTCCTGTCCTCATTGAAGGAATGAAGAAATCTGATAAATATATTTATTCAATGAGAAGCAAAATTGTCCCAGAATTATGTAAATTCCATCTTCTAATAGAGATGAAATACTGCAACTAAACCTTGCACAATGCCACATGTCATGACAAGTTAAGAATTTTATTCAAGAGAGAGAGAGAGATAAATAAATATTCTTCAGTGGCTTGAGAACTCTCTTGATTGAAGCCCTGTAGAAAAACTATGCAGTATAATAAAGGCTAGAATTAGAAAAAATGAACTGCTTATCAAAACAAGTGATATTTGGTTTAATGATGAAAAACCAAAGGATATGTTTCAGGATCTTCTGAGCTCAATGCTGAATCATTTAAAAAAAGTGATTGCCACCCCTAGTACATTGTTGGTAGAATTGTGAAATGGTACAAATATTTTGGAAAGCAATTTGGAATTATATAAAGTGACTAAACTGTCCACACATTGTGAACCAGAGACTCCATTATATTCTAAGGAAGTCGTCGATAACAGGAAAGTCCTTATATATTCCAAAATTTTTGTGACAATTAACAATTGTAAACAAAGTATGTGGGCCATCAACTGAGGAATTACTAAATACATTGAGATATAATAAAGTAATAGAATATTTACTATACTTTAAAAAATGATGGATGTGATGAACATAGAGGTCTATATACTTTCTCATATTGTTGAAATTGTGCACAGTCACATTCAACTCTATAACCCTTTATGGAATTTTCTTGGCAAGACTACTAGAGTGATTTGCCATTTCCTTCTTCAACAGATTAAGACAGACAGAAGTTTTATATATACATATCCAGGGTCATATACCTAGTGAGTGTCTGAGATCAGATTTGTACTTCTAAACTCCAAGCTTAGCATTCTATTTACTGAACCACCTAGCTGCCTCATCTTCAACAATATTACAGTACAATTTATTAGTAAGCATTTATTTAATCAATGCTTTTTCATTCATTCATTCACTCATTCATTCAGGATGAGTCAGGAGATGGCTCTGAAAAGCAAGACTATGTGAGTGAATTCTATTGGTTCACATGTATTGGGTGTGTGAGTGTTTTCATCTTGGAAATGAAACAGACACTACAAATCATAGATTGCTTTTTTTTTTAATTGCCTAGACTTAAGAAATTGCTTGAGAAAATGTTAATTATGCAACTTAAACTTAACATTATATTCTATGTACATTTTCCACCCAGGTAATCAGTTGTTTAAACATTTACCAGCATACTCTTGCTCCCCACGACACTATGTGTTTTTGTGTGAATATCTCCTAGGATTATGGGATTATTACTTTTGAGTTAATTTTATCTTTTGGATGACTACTAAAAGTAGATGCCCCAGGATTATTTTAAGTACATGGCCTCATAAAACACTTTGAATAAATAATAATAATAATAATAAATAAAATAAAATAAAAATAAATAAAAAATAAAATAAAAATACTTTGATTCTCTGTTAGTGGGGGACCCAACATATGAATTCAAATTGGGGGAAAATATCCTAGAGAGGACAGTACATATGAATGTGTATGCTGAGTGGTACAATTTACAAAATGCTAGAATTGGAATAAGGATGATCTAAGTTCAAATCCTCCTATGTTATATTGTGTGAACAGAAACAAGTCAACTTTTCTCAGCCTCATTTTCTTATGGAGATAATAATAGAAGCTATTTCTCAGAGTTGCTGAATTTATATTAAGTACTTTTCAACATGAAAGCACTATATGTGCTTTGGATCTCTGAATGGGGTTGGACCTCTGGGTGTGGATGAGATGGGAGAGGAACTCTATTCATGTGTTATTTGAGTTGTTGGGATGTGTCAACACACATATTTGTTTTGGGGTTTCTTCAGATCTCTTCTATCTGTAATTGGTCACATTTTACCAGGCTGGGAATTCCCCTGGTCATTTGTCTGTTTGCTTCCATTCTTTTTCAAAATTGTGTAAGTCTGGGGGAAGTTGGAGGAAGGAGAAGGAGACATTATTTTATAAAAATGAGTATTAAAGGAGAATATAAAATTCATGTTAAATTTTGTTAAAGCATAACTTCTTGTTGTTCTTTCTCTACTCAAATGATGTTGGGTGATGGAGGGTGAGGTAGGGACAAGGCCTAGTTAGGATGAGCCAATATACTTGGTCAAAGTACTCTTTTCCTGACAACTTTTTTTAGAAGATCCAGGATTCCTTGTGCCTCCCACTTACTTAATCATTCTAGGGGCAAGGACTATACTCTCCTAGGATTAAGTTATGCTTTAGGTTTTATTTGTTCTGCTCAGGTCTTGGACCCTTATATGTTAATTAGGTTAATTGATTTAATGATGTATAGAGTAATTATATGACTTTACATCATGGAGAATTGTGGGCTTAGGCAAGGAGCCCCCATACATACTCTAGGGTCCTCTTTGGCATGGGGGGACTTACAGGAGCTAATATTAAGGTGGGTGGGTAGCTCTTTGGATTTAATAAACTTTCCAAGCTTCCTATTATTCTTGATTTGGGTGTGTGTGTCCCCATAACTGGGGATGTGTGTGTGTGTGTGTGTGTGTGTGTGTGTGTGTGTGTATGTGTGTGTATGTGTGTAAAATCTTTGTTGATATTTGTAAGGGGTTTTCCCTGGCCATGCCCATATTGTTTAACACAGAGGGATCCTGCATCTTGTGATTTCCTATCACATTAGTGGAGGGTAGCCTCATTTGCTGAGTTGTGTAACCCACACAGGCTACATCTTTAAAACTGGACAGTCTGAGACAGTTTCTCTCTTTCCTGAGACCCACAGCACAGATATCATGAAAGAGTAGTGGCATACTATCTCCTGCCTTCCTCCTTTAGACCTCATGCCAGTGGTGTTTGTCTTATTTTGTTCAGAGTTTGAGCTATGGTAACCTTGGAGCCAGAATTGTCAGCTTACAGCCAGCCAGCCTGGTAGGAAAGCCCAGAGAATTCAGAGTGCCTGGGAATCCCTGGGACTTGGGCCAAAGTGGGGGTTTGGATTTAGGACTGTGATCTATTTGAACTAAGTTAAAGTATAAACTTAATATCCTTCTCTACCAGAGGCAGCTAGTTGGTGGTGTAGTCAATAGAGTGTTAAACTTGTAGTCTGAGAGACTTGAGTTCAAATTTGATCTTAAACATTACTGGCTGTGCCAAGTCATTTAATCTCCATTTGATTCAGTTTCCTAACTGAAAATGGGGATAATAACCATACCCTTCATCAGTCAGAGTAGGTCAGGGTAATCCAGGGTTACATTTATATTTAGCAAAATGAGTGCTTATTATCTTCATGGTTATAGTTTTTTGCTTCATTGATTCAAGTCCTCAAGTTGTAGAACTTGTCTGTCTTGGGGATCAGGATTTGGTGAAAATGAAGATGGGTTTGCTAGGAGGAAAGATAATGGGTTTGCTAGGAAAGAAAAAATTGAAGCATTCCTACTGTAAATTTAATTTGTATTATTCAGTGGAGAAAGAATTATGAACTATGTAGAATGAGTTAGGAATGGGTTCTGGGTCTGAAGGGGGGGGAGAGAGAGAGAGAGAGAGAGAGAGAGAGAATGTGAGTGTAAAAATTCTCTAGGATTCACTGCTTTTGGACCAACTACTATTGTAAATCTGGTCACTGAATTAAACAAAAGCAAAATTAAATGAGACCAAGCAGAAACAGACCAGGGAAGGGTTAGTTGATGGATTTTTGGTCAATTCAGTTAAAAGAAGGCTTGTTTTACAAATATTATGGAATTTGATCCTCATAACAGCCCTGGAAAATATGGTGATATTATTACTCTAATTTTACAAAAGGAAGAAACTGGGACAGACAGATAAGTGACAGCAAGTAAATGTCTGAAGACTACATTTGAATTCAGGTCTTTGGAACTCAAGGCCCAGTTTTTCTCTCCACTGCACCATCTAGTGGCCTGTGTGAGGAGCTCCATTCCCATTCTTGTTTGTTTTTTGTTCTTAAAGAGGACCATGGCATCAGGTAGATGAGGCTATGACAAGCAAGTGATTGGATTTAAATTAGGGAAGACTGGGCAAAGTCACCAGCCTCTTTTTCTCTTCCAGAGTCATCTGGTCCAGTAGTCAGATAAGGATCAGGGTAACTGAAGATGTCCCTGGATGCAGTGGGAGACCTTGGCTTTTTAAAGCTAAGGTCTTTAACAGATTTCTGAATAGGTCTCAGTTTGAGTGAGGCAATACCCATTCAGTGACTAGGTAAGACTAGGTAAGAAAGAAATTAAGCAAAGAGTGACCTCTTTTACCTAGTCCAAGGAAAAAAAAATCTGAGAAGGGGAGACCCACTGGATCTTTGGCCAAAATAGAAGCACAGCTTTTTTCTTCCTTCCTTTTTTTCCCCCTCTTTCTTATTTCTTCTTTTTCTTATATTTCTTTCCCTTCCTTCTATTCACTTAGGGTATCACATCCTTACTTGTGGATACTCTTCCCAAAAGGTTGTAAATTTTGATCTTGAAACCTTGCAAGATATCTTGGGTTAGATTTCTTTCTTAAGGACCATTACTTAAAACCAAATCACTCTGGTTCTCATTGATTGGTCAACAAGAGGTCCCAGTCAAAGCCCAATTTGTTTGGGCACTGATTAGCTCAGAATGAATGCAAATAGCATATAGCAATTGTTTCCATTCCCATTAGGGAGTGACCAACAGTGGGTATCAGAATCAGATCCTAATTTTAACCTGGTTGTTCCAAGAAATTAGAGCTATTAGAAATGAAATTTAAGCTGCTGGGGTTTGGAGTGAAGAAGATTTTCTCCAATGCTGGCTCTTTGGCATCCCCAAATATTAAGACTGAAGATAGATCCAATTATCACCTCAAGGATGCTCTGGTGAAGATGATGGTGGTGAATAGGAAGAGATTAGGAGGTAATCTGGGAAGGAAATAATATACTTGTAGAAGGAGGAGGCTAGATAAAGTCTTGGCAGGTTCATTTATGGGCAGTTGGTGATTTTTTTAAACCGAGGCTGAATAAATTGCGGGAATTGATGTAGAATTCCCTGTTGCAAAATCATTTTTTAAAAAAAAAATGCTAATTAGTTGGAATAGACAATTTAACTATCTATTCTGATAAATTCAAGGGGGAATCAGAAAAACTTAGTCTTCTAAAAAGGGGTTCCCTACCTGTCCTGTTACTACCTGGAAATAGGCTAAGGAGGGCTCTTGTTATCTGAGTTAGATTTAAATAATTAAATAATGCTGATCAGCTGGATATTCTCCAGTCCCTTAATGAACAACCTGTTTTAAAGCTTCAGAATTGGAAATCAGGGGCGGCTAGGTGGTACAGTGGATAGAGCACCAGCCCTGGAGTCAGGAGGACCTGAGTTCAAATTCGACACTTAATAATTACCTAGCTGTGTGGCCTTGGGCAAGCCATTGCCTTGCAAAAAAAAAGAATTGGAAATCAAAGGGATGTCTCTCGAATGGGGTATGGCTAAATAAGCTGGGTATATGATCATAATGGAATATTACTGTACTGTAAAAAATGGCAAGCAGGATGATTTCAGAAAAATCCAAAGAGGCTTACATGAACTGATGCATAGTGAAGTGAGCAGAACCAGTAGACTGCTATATACAATAATAGCAATAGTGTTCAATGAAGAACTAATGCATAATTTAGCTTTTCTCAGCATATAATGATCCAAGACAACCCCAAAGGACTAATGATAAAGTATACTAGCCACCTCCAGAGAAAGAATTGATATTGATTGAATATCGTCTGAAGCATGTTATTTTTTTACTTTCATTTTTTCCTTTTATTCAAGTCTTCTTGTATTGACTAATATGGAATTTTTTTACATAATTGCACATTATAACCTGCATCTGATTGCTTACTGTCTCAGGGAAGGGGTGAGGAGGGAGGATGGGGTAGAATTTGGAACTCAAAATTTTAAATAAAAATATTAATGATTTTTTTGGAAAAAATCTGCTTTGTTCTTGTAACCTTTAGGACTGCTGGACCTTTCCTGTTTACCCTGCAGCTGAAGCCTCCTTCCCACATGTATTGTGGACTCCTGAAGATCAAGGACTGTCTTTTATATTTGTATTCCCAGTTCTTGGCAAATGGGAGGAATAAGCACTAAATAATGCCTACCATGCTCCAGTTACTGTGCTTAGCACTTTTAAAAAAAAAACCTCTTTTTTTTTTCTTTTAGGTTTTTGCAAGGCAATGGGGTTAAGTGGTTTGCCCAAGGCCACACGTATCTGAGGCTGGATTTGAACTCAGGTACTCCTGACTCCAGGGCTGGTGCTCTATCTACTGTGCCACCTAGCCACCCCCTATTATCTTCATCTGTAAGATGAGGAAACAGACACAGAGATTAAGTAATTTGCCCAGGATCACACAACTAGTATCTGAGGCTGGATTTGAACTCAGGTCTTCCTAATTTCAAGTCCAGAAATATACTTGTATTTACACAGTACCTTCATCAGTCCCCTGTGCCTTTGGAGTTCCTCTGATTGAAGAGAACTTTACCCCTTTTCAGTCCACATCCATTAGATTGAAAACTCATTGAGACTTTGGTGCTCTATCTGCAATGTCACCAAGCTGCCTATTGCATAGCTTCATTAATGCTTTCTTGTTCATTCATTGAATCTGATGCTTACTGTATAGTAAATTCATAATAAAAATATTTTTTGGTTTGACACAACAAGATACAGAGACAGAGAAACAAAATGTAAATTAATATACTGTAGGACAACACTGTGTAATATCAGTGCTGAGGGGGAATTAAGTAATAATTAAGATAATAAAGTATAATATCTAACATACAATATAATAATATAATGATTAATTAAAATTAATTAAGAAGAGAGATATAGAAGCTAAGTCTGGGAAAACTATAAGGAGGGGAATTTTCCACAACAGATAATGTTAACATGTTGGTGGAAAAGGATAAGAAATGAAAAGGTAGGTTAGTATGCCCCTTCTTTCCCATGCAGAATAGGAAGAATCTGGATGTCTGAGCTGAGTGCATTTTCTTCCGTAGTCTAAAAATACTTTGAAAAGGGAAGACGAACACTCAAGAAAAGAGACAACGTGGCTATGGAAACAGCTGAGAAATATGAGACCAGAATTTCAGAAACTGGGATAACTCCAGTGACCCAGCTTTGGAAATTCCACACAATGACTGAGTCCTTGGAAGTAACAGCTTCTGATAAGGACCTGGAACACTTCCTAGCAGTCCTAGGGCAGGGTTGTGGGGGTGGTGGGAGAGGGACTGGCAAAAGCAGAGGGCAGGGATCCAAGACAAAGATTTGGAAGTCTGGGTGGGAAGGAGAGTGGGCAGCTTAGTCACTGAGTACATTGCTTTGGGCCTGGAGAGAGTGGGAGGTCCCAAGGAACTGAGATCTCTGATTTTCTCTTTTCACCCCCCCATGTCCCCCCCCCCCCCCATTTGACACAGAGGAATGACTGGATGACCCTGGAACAGGACATCTTATTCCCTGCCCCTTCATTTCTACTGCAGAAGTCTATATATGACTGGTGGTGTGCCGGATATACATTTCCCTAGGATAGATAGGAAAGAAGTTGCAACAATTGCCTGCCTCCCCCATACCTCCCTACTTCATATTAATCTGAAACCTTCAAGTTGGCCAGGATTTCTCTGGGAAGGTTATTCCAGGTTTAAGGACTAGTAGATGAGTAAAAATGGGAGACAGGAATTCCATATGGGAGCCTATGGTTGTAGAGTTCTTTCCCCCCATCTTTTAGAGGCTGTTGGAAGGGTGGGATTAGAATGGTCTGGGGAAGCCTAGACCAGGAAAAGGCTGAGTTTCTCCAGTAATTAAATACCCAGTGGTTTCCATGGCAACAGAACCTTCCAAATTCTGACCAGAGTCAATAGGGAGAGGAAACATCCATCCAAAAGAAGAGAAGTCTCATTGGGTCCGAACCCAGGAACCCTATAACAATGTGGAGAAGTAGGAATATAGGTTACTGAAAGAAGGCTCAACTTTCTCCCTCCCTAGTTTGGGCGAGAGTGGCCTCTTAAGACCTGAGGCATTCTAGGCTGGGGCAATTTTTATCTGAAAGCATAGGGGCCTAGACAACCAATCAAAGTAAACAACCCAGCTCTGCCCTGCCCCCCACACCCTGCACCCATCAACACAAACACCTTTGTTTTCAGAAGAGAAAACTGAGTTGATACGACTGGAGGAGAAACAGCTAGAGATAAAGTCCAGGGAGAGACAAGGTCTGAGTAATGGGAAAGGGAGGGTGGGGTGAATTTCAAAAAGACTGATAAACAGAAGCACATTTACATACACTGGCAACCACCTGGTTGCAGGATCACAGGGTCTCTATTCTTGCTAGGCTGGTAGAGAACCCTTAAGGCACAGTTTTTCTGCCCAGTCTCCTTATTTATTTATCATTCATTCATTTGTTTACCTATTTAATTGTTTCCAGTTTCCTTTTTTCTATAGTTCACCATGACTTTTTTTTTTTTTGCAAGGCAAATGGGGTTAAGTGGCTTGCCCAAAGCCACGCAGTTAGGTAATTATTAAGTGTATGAGACCGCATTTGAACCCAGGTACTCCTGACTCCAGGGCCAGTGCTTTATCCACTGCGCCACCTAGCCGCCCCTACTATGACTTCTTGATAACTTTCAGAAAAAACAGAAATTAGACTTCCTTTTATCTAATGAGAATTGCCTATAAATCAGGAGCCCCCCTTTGTGCTCAGTAGAAGCTCTTAAGAATCTTGCTACTATCTAGAGGATCACTGACCTTGGCCTAATCTTATTTTCTGGGTTTTCAGCAAGTTTAGCAAGAATTCATTCCAAGGCCGGTTTTTTAAGATTGGGGAATGCCTTTAGATAAGGAGACAGAAAATGAACCTTCTTCTATATGGAGGAAAGGAAAGCCCCTCCTTGGGTTCATGATCCCGTCCTGCTAAAAAACAAAACCAAACCAAGTCCCAAAAGCCTTCTGAATTAAGTCCTCTATATTTTAACACATCATTCATTCTGTATTCTCTCAATACTTAACAAACTTAAAATAAGTTGAGTTCCTAAAAGTATATTTATATAGCAATTACCCTGAGTTTCAACATATTGTGAGGCTCTGTACTTCTAAAATTATATCCCATGAGTGCATTTTCCTTTTTTAAAAATCAAATTTTCCCTGATTTTTTGTATTTATATTGCCTAAGTTGTCAGTCAATACGCATGTATTAAACTCCTACTGCTACAGTGCTAAACTTTGTTTGCATTCCCCTTGTATCCCTCTTCTTCCCTCTCCCTCCCAAAGTCTTCCCTTAAAACAAAGAATTACACTTACCTTTACTAGCCAACAGACCCAGTGAACTCAAGGCAAAGGCATTGGTTGAGATGGTATCGTGAGGATGAGAGTACCAAGGCACTCCCACCATTACCTCCATATACCTGGAGGTGTGTCACCAATACATACAGTAAGAACAGGGGGCAAGGGGCCATGAACACCCCCACTGTACTAAAGAAGCACTCATTTGGGGAACCAATGAATTAGGCCAAGGTCATTCAAGCTTTTGGCACTGCCAGGGCTAGATGTCATTTCCCTTCTTGTGATGTCTTCAAACTGCTCTCCCTGGGCACAGGGTTTCACTGGGCAGGACCCTGAGCTGGACCCCCTTGGGCTGGTTAGTCTTACCAAGGGTTGGACCCTTTAGCTGTCTCCTGTTTTTTATGATGGGCAAAACCTTTGCTACTGGGCAAGATGGTGTGACATATTGGTGGGGAGAAAAACAGAAATTTTTCCCCTACTCATTTCTTGCTGAGAAGTAAAGAACTATTTTCCTCTTAAATATTGCATCCTTTTTTTATTAAGTATCTTTTCTGCTGCAAGGGGTCATACTCCTCATAATTATCTCCTGCCAGAACAGCCTCTTTAAATCTCAGGATTTTTAGTCTTAGGATTTTTTTTTACAGTTAACTCCACCCCCCACCCCCCCACCTCTGGCAGAGAACTTTTGTCTTTGTATCCCTTAGTATTAGTGTGAAAATAGTTGACATCTCTCTCCCATACCCCTCCAAAGAATTCTGGGACAACACTTGGAGAATCATTGCTTTAGAGAATGTCTTAAGGGAAACCAAGGAGCATGGGGTAACAAATTGTAAGTCCTTCACATTACTGAGTTAAAGGCCTCAATGTCTCTTTGTCCTTTACCATCTCCTTATTTTCTGTGATTTCGTCAGCTGCATTGGGGAAAAAATCAATTGATCAAGGATATCTTGATAAACTAACTTTAATTAGATATAATCTGTTTTTTTTGATATTAAAAATATAAATGAAGAGTTAGGTTCCCAGGTCAGGTCACAAATTTCCTTTTTTGTTATTGTTGTTCAGTCAAGTTCAACTCTTTGTGACCCCATTTGTGGTTTTTCTAGACAAAGATACCGAGTGGTTTGCCATTTTCTTCATCTGCACATTTTACAGATGAGGAAACTGAGGTAGACAGGGTTAAGTGATTTGTCCAGGGTCACCCAGCTAGTAAGTGAACTCTGAGTTCAAATCTGTTCTCAGATACCTACTAGCTATGTCAAGAAGACCCCAGGCCCTGAGCTCTGACCGATGTTCCACCCATCTGTCCTAAGCAATAAGATAGCTAATTGGCTAGAGTCTTATTGTTGTTGTTCGTCCAAGTATAAACTAATGATATTTAAGTGAGGCAGAGCTATACAAAGGCATCAGCCTCACTTCTCTAGTCATTATACATTAAGAAAACTGGCGATGGTCTAAGATGCAGTGGGAGACTTTGACTTTTTTAAGCTAAAGTCTTTCCCAGATCTCAATTTACACTCATTCTGTAGTTAAAGGCTAGGTAAGAAATAACCAAGAAATCAGGAAAATTGTGAATCAAATATTTTCTTTGATTCACAATTGCTATACTTTCTAGGCAAGATTTTTGACCTCTCAATGTTCCACTCACTTGAGACTTAGAAGGTATTTTATTACATGCATTGTTGGACTCAGATTGGTTGCATGACTTTCTCCTTCCTCTTTTTCCTTTTTACAATTTGATGACAACAGATGTTCACTGGACAGGAAAGGAAAGGAAGAAAGGAATATACTCTAAACTAAAAGTAATAAAAATATTTTACAACAATTTTCTCAAAAAGGATGTTAAGTTTTAAGACAGTTATTTGTCTCTATTTGTAGAGTTTTCTTTCTTGGATCCCTTTATACCAGTGAAATCTTAAGTCAGGTTCCAAAAAAAATTCCATATTGTAGAGTTATAGCCTCAATAGTACTATTTTAGCTGGACCAACAATACTATTACATTGTTCAATTACATTGTGAGTTAAATGGGCTTTTAAAGAATCTTTTATAAGCTACCATTTATAATAAATATTTTACATAAATTAAAATATGAGAACCCCGAGGGAAAGAGCCTGAACTAGAAAAAAAATTCTGGATTTGGAATCAGAGAATTGGGTTTGAATTCCAGCTTTGCCACTTGTGTGTAACTATTTCTCTTTAATAATAATCCAGAATATGGACCTCAGGAAGACCAGGGTTCAAGTCCTGTTTCAGATACTGACTAGTTGTGTGCCCTTGGTCAAATCACTTAACTTTTCTTCCACCTTTCAATTTATCATCCTATTTGGGTGATTGTATTTGGAGTTGCTATTAATTTGTACAGTTATTCACCAGTTATTCATTGTGACTGTTTCTCTTGAGACTGAGACAGAAGATGGATGTCTGTCCAAACAGTGAGATATTTAGAAAAAAAAAGATTCTGAAATTTTGGTGATATGCATATCATACCTTAAACTATTTTTTTAAACTCAGAGACTTAGCACAGAAATGAGTCAATAAGCAGTGTGGAGGGGGCAGAGCAAATTTTTATTCATGCATAAGCTTTGGCACTGCCACAACTGATTGACTATTATTTTCTCATGTTTGAGAACTTTTGGCACCACTCAGATACTACTATCCCAAACAGCTACACAAATATTTATTAAATGCCTACAAGTGCAGAGAGAACATGTGTGGGGTGTTGAGTTTGGGGAAAACAATACAAATCCAATATGTATTGCAAAAATGATCTGGGGGAAACATAGGAGAATTGCAAGCCAAGTACTTTGTAAGGTCTGGAGAGGATGGAATTTGGGAGAAGCTGGGTTATCTTGAGTTTCCTTAGGAAGTCTTCATGGATGAGATGGCATTTGAACTAGACCCTAGATGATAGGATAGGATTTGTGGAGGCAAAGGTGGGAAGGGGTCTAGACATCTGGGAATGGGAATGATGAGGAAAGGTATAGAAGGCAGAAAAGCATGGGTTGTGTATGGGGGACAGAAAGCAGTTCAATTTGTTCAAAAACTACTTTGAAACAGTCATTTGTGAAAGCAACTCACTGTTAAATCATTGTGAGACAAATAATGTATATTTTGATTTATGTTTAAAAAAAAACTTTTCCCAGACTGAAAGTCCTTAAAAAAGCTCACTTAACCCACAATTTGATTAAACTATATAGTACTGTTAGGTCAGTTAAAATAGTACTATTGAGGCAGTGGATCGGGTGTTGACTTAGAGTCAGGAAGAAATGAATTCAAATTTGACCCCAGACTGTATAAACCTGAACAAATAACTCTCCCAGCCTCAATTCCTCAACTATAAAATGAGAGTAAAAATAGTTCCTACCTCCCAGTGTTGTGAGAATCAAATGAGATAATATTTATAAAGTTCAGTATCTGGAATATTTCAGATACTCAGTAAATCTTTTCTTCCATCTTTGTTATCCTGGGCAAGTCACTTAACTTCTGATCCTCTCAACTTCCTTAACTGTAAAATGGGAATAATTGTAACAACGATTTCACAGGACTGTGAAAATCAAATGAGATAATATTTGTCAAGAACTTTAGTGCAGTGATTGATACATTGGGTATAATAAATGCTTGTTTCCTTTCTTCACATTACAAAAAAGGAGATGTGGCAACTATCTCCAAAGATAAATGCTAGAACAGTGTGGATAAGAAAGAATATGATAATAATATCTGAAACTTAAGTCTAGAATGAACTAAGACTTTAAATAAAATGCTAAAGATTACAAATAACACATCTTAGTAGCTCATCTCTCTCTTTTTAGGGAGTGAGCATAGCATAATGGATGGAGAGTTTGTTTAAGAAATGGAAAGCCTGGGTTCAAGTCCTGCTTTTAACTTCATGTCTATATTATCCAAGACAACTCAGTGAATTTCTCAATGTCCTAGGAAAGTTCTATAAAATGACCAACCGGGATGTCAGAGGACTGTGCTCCCCATCTTCTGATAGAGATGCAATGATTAAGACAGAATAATTGCTATATTTTCCTTCAAGCTGTTTCTGGGATTGATCGGCCGGTTCCAGTTCAGTACAAATGCAGGTCTCTGGCCACTCCTGGTCTGAGCCACATCTAATTAGAATATCACCAAACTCATCTCAACCCAAGCCCTCCAGCAGCTAGGATTGCAACTCAAACCAAAGGTGACCTAGAAACATAGACTTCTCTTTGAGTCACCCAACTCCTCAGGGATACAAATAATCCAGGAAGGTCTAATGGGAATATAGCTGCCCAATTTTCCCCTTGAACTGTTCAGATAAGAATAATGAAACTGAATTCGGAGGATCTGTGTTCCAGTCTTAATTCTGCTCCTCCCCTCTGGGCAGATCATTTAACATCTCTGCCCTTCACTTTTCTTATCTATATAATGTGCATTTTGGACCACATGTCCTTCCAACTTTAAATCTTTGTACCTCATGATATGCAATTTTTTTAGTGGTCAGTTGGATAAAGTGAGAACAAAAAACAAGTATACAAAAACACATGCATAAACACACATACCGACATACATGTACACAATATACATTTCTACACCCATATACATATGCACACAGACACACATATACAGATAAATAACACACATACATATACAATATGACTAGACACATACATATATATACAAATTTACAGATACACACATAGACACATACACATGCATATATATCTCCATAAATATACACAGGTACACAGATATATCTTATCTATACACACACACACACACACATATACAGCTAGTGCCATTTTCTTAGACTATTACAATAACTTTTGAATTTGTCTGCCTACCTGAACTCTTCCTGTCTATTAATCTATTCTCCACTCAACTGCCAAAGTGATTTTCCTAAATCACAGATCTGATCATGTCACCCCCTGCTCAAAAAGCCCAAGGGAACACTTTATTAACTTTAGAATAAAATATAAAGCACTATATTTGCTATTTAAAGCCCTTCCTAGCCTGGCCCCCCTCTTACCTTTTTAGTTTCTTTACTCCCTCTCTTAACACCCTCCTCCACATATTCACTGATTCTGCCAACTGACTTTTTTACCTACTGTTTCTCCATCTCCTGACTTTGTACTGATTATCCTTGATGCTTAAAATGTTTTCATCCTCCTCAGTTTTCCACTTTACTTTATCTGGCTTTCTTCAAGACTCAGATCTTTTGGAAGAGTCCTTTCTCCTTTCCCTGTCCCCCCCTCAACCTTCTTTTCTGAGATTATCTCTCATTCATTCTGTTCTGTTCTCTCTTTTTTTTTTTTTTAGGTTTTTACAAGGCAATGGGGGTTAAGTGGCTTGCCCAAGGCCACACAGTCATTCATTCTGTATATAGTTTGTATATACCTAGTTATTTTCATATTTTTCATCTTCTTTAGAATGTGAGCTCCTTGAAGAGAAGAAATATTTTTGCCTTTCTTTGCAATCCCAGCTTTTAGTATAATACCTATGTTGATTGACTGACAGTGAGAATCATACTCCTCTCCTGGAGTATTTCATCTGTAAATTTTTTATCTTATACATGGACACATTACATTAGGTTATATTCAGTATAATATATATTATCTAATAATTATATCTAATATTTATACAAATTTAATCCAATTACCCAAAACATTATTCAATTTAATTACATAAAAGTAAAAGATAATAAAAATTTAGAAAAAAATTTTTCAGTCCCTAGCTTTCTGGTTAGTCAACCACTGTATCTGACCTTTAATTATACTTATCATTACAATGTTCTCAATGAGCCTTGAGGGGTACTGTTTGCAGCTCATAAATAAATTATCACCCATATCAGTCCCTGTCAAAGTCCAATCTCCTTGCCCTGAAACTGCCCCTTTTGCAAACTGGAAGGTCTGCCCCACTAACAGACTTTCCCAACAACTAGAAGAACAGGTTAATGGAAAATTAGAACTAATAAGAAAACTAACACATCTTCCCGACAATCAGGAGACTGGGCTAATGAAAGATTAGAGCTAATAAGAAAGTAGTCGGCTTGGGGTTGAGGAGGGAGAAGAAGGGAACAATCAATCATAGCTCCAGGAGCCAGGGTTAATGGGAGTCATTGTGGTGAGGTGAAGTTGGTAATCCTACTAGCTAAGAAATAAGAGAATTTGGACAATCTGGGAGCTGTAGCTACTGTATAGCCAAATTGCCCAGAAACTCTATTTCTTTCTTTCCTGAGGACCTTATAACCCTGGGTCTACAAAATTAGGGGAAGTAGTAAGAAGCAGAGAACTCCAGTGATGTTCAGACTGAAGCTATATTATATTCCTTTTCTCTCAGAAATCACTTTTTTTCCCTACTCCCTCTTCCTATTGAGCATCACTAACCCAACTAGCACTGGAGCTTCTGAATTCTGAGCCATTTTTTACTATCGCCTACACTTGAAATGCAATGTAACAGGCCTTTCAGCATCACCATGGAAACAGGTGCCTCTGTATCCATCTCAGACCCAAACTGTAAGTGCCAAGGAAGAGAACCTGAACTTCTGGTTGAGGCTTGGGAGAGGAAGAAAGGTTCAAAGAAATTACAGCATCTTAATAGATGGGTTTAGTTACAAAGGAGATAAGGTACTCACATGTTATCCAGTGTCCAGGAGAGATGGGGAGAAGTCGTCCAGGGTCCCATTTCCATATTCCTTTTATAATGGAATATGGGGGCAGTCCAAACAGATCAAATACTTCAGAAAATGGTTTAGTCCATCTCCCCCACAAGCTAATTTAGTCCATCTAATTCGGTCATTCAGTCAAGAAGCTCTTGGTAAGCTCCACTATGTGAGGTACTGTACCAAGTGCTTGGGAATATAAGAAAAAAATGGTCCCTGCTCCCAAGTAGTTTAATTTACCATTACTAAAAACTTACTGAGTGGTTTCTATGCAAAAACAGAAATTCAAGTACTGAGAACACCCCTGCCTTAAAAGAATCTATATTCTAGTCGTAAAGGCAACAAATACACACATACAAAAGAGTAATGATAAATGATACTGGCTAAAATGGTACTGTGCAGGTAAATGGTACTGTGCAGGAATCCAGAGGAAGGGGAAATTCCTATAGGCTGGTGTAATCAAAGACGGTAATATGACGGGCATTGAGCTGACCCTAGAAAGGAGGACTGGGTTAAAGAAGCAGTAAGGGCATTCCAAGGAAGGGAAATAATGAGGAAAAAGTGTATCCATGGCAGGTTCAGAGGATCTATAGTTTTCCTAAAGAGATATAGTCCAGGATAAATCTAGAGAGTTAAATTGAGGCCTGATAGGGTGGCCAAGACATTTAAACTTTATTTTGTAGTCAAGGGAGAGGAACCAAACTGAAAGGGGAGAAGGAGAGAAAGGGAGAAGGGAAGCAGATAATATGCACAAAAATCAGTAGCATTTTAGGGACCTGAATTTATCAGTATATTTTTTTTGGAGGGGAGTATCAGGGATCCCAATAAGAAGGATAATTTAATATGTCAAATAGTCCAGGCAAATGGAATGAGGGCTCAGACTATGACTGGAAAAGAAGGGAGAGATTTGAGAGAGGTTAGGTAAGAAAAATTGATGAAACTTGATGTTTGATTTGTTAACCAAAAAAAAAAAAAAAGGGAAGGGAAGAGAGGATAGAGGGAAGATGTGCCATGTCCTCTTAGATGGGGGAAGAAAAGGAGTACACCAACACAGAGCCTGGGAAGGGTTAGGTAGAAGGAGCCTCCAAAGAAAGAGAATGAGTACCGAGAAAAACCCTATTGTGGAGTCAGCGGACCTTATCTTAGTATCAATTATAGTTGCAGGTGCAAGTTTATGCAGAAGTAGCAAATAAGCTCAACAAAGAAAGGTAATATCAAATAAGATTAAAGGTCAGGAGGCCTGGATGAGTATATAGGTATATACCTTTGTCTCCTAAAGACAATTATTTTAGTTGAGTGGCATTACTGTAGAATCCTAGTATGTATTTCTGGCATGTTCCTGGTACACAATTATTACCTTGCTTTTTGCCAGTAAGGAATTGTCCCTTTAGGGCAGTTGACTTTTTCATAGTTGAACATTTGATGCCATTTCATAGTTGAACAGTAGAAGTAGAAAAGAACTTTTATTTATTTTTTAATAAAAACTGTTGTAATCTATGCAAAATTTCTTAGTTTTTAGATGGGCTATGAGTAGAAAAATAAGTTGTGGCATAAATGTAGAGGCTTAAATCACCTTTTAAATGATGTAAGATAATCTCTTTGGAATGTTGCTAGTTTGATGATTGAGAGGAGACAAAGAAAGTAACTACTAAAATGATAAAATGTGAGTATTAAAAAACACAGTTGCAAGTTATGAGGCAAAGATTACTTAATTGAACTCTGAATATTACAGAATGACTAGATCTTGTAACTGTTTTAAGATTTAAAAGAATAAACACACAAAACATCATAATACAACTATTTCAAAATTATGGGCTAATAAACAAGAACTATTGATTTCATAGGGAAGATTTTATGAGTTTTAAACTCATAAGAAAAAGTTGAATTATGGAATGCCAGGAGGTTCTGATTTAAAATCATCAAAAGTGAAAAGGTACAGAAATTTGGCTGGAGTAGAGAACAGGGGACTAAAGAATCAGCAGGGGGTTGTAAAAAGTCAACTTTTTTGAACTTTCTGAAGAAGCAGCTGCAAAAGTCAACTGAGAGAAGACTTCAGCTGTAAGGTTTTTGATTTATTGAAGAGAATGGAGATTACTGGTCTAGAACAGGTGTGTCCAACCCATAGCCCTCAGTCTGCATAAGACACTCAAAGCCTTTTCTTGTGGCAGTTACATTTTATTACTATACTCATTGCCCTGGATTTTTGTTGGGCATTGTGGTCCAGAAGAACTAAAAAAGACTGGACACCATGTGTGTCAAGGGTCACCTATAATATTTAATATTTATTTATGACTATAATGTAACCTATATTACTGATGAGTTTAATAATAAAATGTAATAATGTAATAAAGTATAATAGAAATAATGAGTATAATAATAAAATATTTACTTTATAAATAAAATAAGAACATATTTTTAGAAAGATTTTATTTATTTTTGAGTTTTACAATTTTTCCCCCAGTCTTACTTCCCTCCCCCCACCCCAACAGAAGGCATTCTGTTAGTCTTTACATTGTTTCCATGGTATACATAGATCTCAGTTGAATGTGATGAGAGAGAAATCATATACTTCAGGAAGAAAAATAAAGTATAAGAGACAGCAAAATTACATAATAAGATAATGGTATTTTTTTTCCCCCCTAAATCAAAGGTCTTTGGTCTTTGTTCAACCCCACAATTCTTTCTCTGGATACAGATGGTATTCTCCATTGCAGATAGCCCAAAATTGTCCCTGGTTGTTGCATTGATGGAATGAACAAGTCCATCAAGGTTGATCATCACCCCAATCTTGCTGTTAGGGTGTACAATGTTTTTCTGGTTCTGCTCATCTTGCTCAGCATCAAGAACATGTCATTTTTAAATGTGAATACTGAACCTGCTTTTTCAATATAAGAGCATCTATACTTGTTTTTGGGGGTTTTTTTTAAACTTTTTTTTTTGCAAGGCAAATGGGGTTAAGTGGCTTGCCCAAGGCCATACAGCTAGGTAATTATCAAGTGTCTGAGACCGGATTTGAACCCAGGTACTCCTGAGTCCAGGGCCGGTGCTTGATCCACTGCATCACCTAGCTGCCCTTATACTTGGTTTGACAGAGGTGTCCCAGTGTGAAGAATATTTTCAAGATGTTCATCTGAAATTTTTGCATATTTTTTCACTGTTTATATTGCTTTGTTCAGACAGTGTTTCAAAGGGGCGGCTAGGTGGCACTGGCCCTGCAGTCAGGAGTAACTGGGTTCACATCTCAGATACTTGATAATTACCTAGCTGTGTGGCCTTGGGCAAGCCACTTAACCCCACTTGCCTTGCAAAAACCTAAAAAAAAACAAAACAAAACAGACAGTGTTTCAAAGTGAATAAAATTATTGCTCTTAATCTGGGATTGCCACAATTTCAGTTTAATTTCCAATTCAGTCCCTGTTTGAACCATATCATTTGGAGATGCTTGTTCAATTCATTTAAATGAGTGATATCCACTAAAAAGGCTAAATCAACCAACCAATGCTCATTTTCAAATTGAGGTGCAGGTTTTCCTTTTAAGCTTCAGTGGTCTGTGAAACCACACGTTAGTCATGTGAAAAAGTCAAACTGTGTTAGTTAAGGGTTAAACTGGTCAGTGACATTGCAGTGTTAGCCCATATGCTTATCCATTTCTTCATTTTCTAGTTATGGGACCAGGACCACATGAATGGACTTTGAGGGCCAGGTAGATTCTCAGGCTGAGTGTTGGACACACCTTAGTATTACCTAGAATTTGAGCAAGAGATTTTACACTCTCTCCTCCCTCCCCCCAGTACCTGTTGCCCTCTTTGGTTTGGAATGGAAAGCAAAAAGAAGAAAAGCCGACTGGGGATGGGGTAGATGTTATTCGTTTTTACTAAGACTTTTCTGAATAGGAAGACATTCTTAGATCTAATTGGATGATGAAAAACTGTTTTAGAAGAAACTACTATCTAAATTAAGAGTAAAATATTTTCCTAGTGCCTTTTAAAGGGTGATTGCAAATGAAAATTTGCTCATAAATGTTTTAATTTGAGATTATCAGAGTAGTGGAGTTTCCCAGTTGAAGAAGCAGTGAAGATCAGATGTAAGGGAGTAGTTAGCAGAGAAGCAAATTGTATAGATGTTCCTAAAAGGGATGAATGATGTCTAAGCCTGCAATCGGGAGTTGTGAGTTACCCATTGCACATGGATATTCCTTACTTGTGGGTTATACTACTTTAAGCTTCTTTAAGTAGATGTCCACTCCCCTCCACAGATAATGAATGCATTGGTGGTGGTGAGGTTTGCCCCAGGTTTATGTGTGGATTGTAATATTACAATAAAATATATTTATTAATCCTATGTTTGCTTTAATATATAAGAACCTTTGATGCTATGATTATTTCTTTTGTTTTATTGATGAGTAAATAATTACATTTATTTAATATATAAAAGTATCATCCTTATGACTGGGTTTGTGTAAACGAAGGTTTCTTCTCAATTAACTCTGTGAACAGTCCAGTGGTAAAAGCTCTGGACTAGAATCTAACATTGGCCTTGGTAGAACTTTGAGTTTCACACAAATTTCCAGAAATAGGGAACAGCATTGACTGAGTTTTTTTTATGAAAAGAACTCAGCTCCTTCATGTATAACCCATTAAATAATCCCTATTTTAAAAAATAGCTGCTAAGAAATGAAGAAGAAGGTTTCAGAAAGACCTGGGAAGACTTGTATGAACTGATGCAAAGAGAAATGAACAGAACCAGAAGAGCAATGTACCCAGTAACAGCAATATTGTAAAGATAATCATTTGTGAAAGACAGTAATCAACACAATGACCCCAAAATGCTAATGGAGAGCTAATAAACTCAGAAGGCACTTTGTTTCTTTTTTCTAATTAATTTATTATTTAATTAGTAAATGTAAATATAATTTTCAACATTCATTTTTGTAACAGTTTCTCCCCCACCCTAGGGTGTCAAGTAATCTGATATAGGTTACACATGTACAATCATGTTATACATATTTCCATATTAGTCATGCTGTGATAGAAAAATCAAAACAAAAGGGAAAAGCCACCTGAAGGATAAAACAAAAAAATGTTTAAAATGAAAAATAGTATGCTTGGATTTGCATTCAGATTCCATAGTTCTGTCTCTAGATGGGGATGGCATTTTCTGTAACATGTCTTTCAGATTTGTCCTTAATCACTGTATTGCTGAGAAGAGTTAAATTGATCATAGCTGATCATTGCACTGTTAAAATGCACAATGTTCTGGTTCTGCTCACTTCACTAAACATCAGTTCATGTAAGTCCAAATGTTTCCCGAAATCAATCGTTCATTATTTCTTTTTTTTCCTTTTATTTAATATTTATTTATTTTCATTTTGTACAATGTTTTTATACATTAATAAAATATTCTTGTGTAAGAGTAAACAAAATACTCCCTCCCCCCAAAAAATATAGACTCACTTGAGCGATAAAGTAAAGGGGAGAGAAAAAATTAAAATTAAAATAAAAAAATAATAGTAATAATTGTAGGTATGGCCAGGTGGCGCAGTGGACAGAGCACCAGCCCTGGAGCCAGGAGCACCCAAGCCCATATCTGGCCCTGTACACCCAACAATCACCCAGCTGTGTGACATGCAAGCCACCCCAACCCCACTGCCCTGCATAAACCAAAAAAAAGAAAAAAAAGACCTAAAATAAAATAAAATAGTAATGATGGTAGGGGCCTGGGTGGCAGACAGAGCACTGGCCCTTGAGCCAGGAGCACCTGGGTCTGAATCTGGCCTCAGACACCCCAGGATCACCCTGCTATTCAGCCCCAGGCAGGCCACCCATTTGCCCTGCACCCCCCCCCCAATAACAACAACAACAACAACAACAATAATAATAATAAAAATATGCTTCAGTTTGTGTTCCAACCCCACCAACTCTGTTGTGGGTGGATCACATTCTTTATGATAAGTCCATCACAAAAGTTACTTCCATATTTTTCCACCATTGCCATTGCTGATTGCAACTCCCTCCTTTTGTATTTCTCCACTACCATGTAGTATATTTTCTCTCTCCTTTCACTCTGACTCTGCTATAGGGTAGCTCAGTGGTGCAGCAGGTAGATCCCTGGCCCTGGGGCTAAGAGACCCTGAGTCCCCATACCACTCCTTAGGCCTAGAATCCACCTGGCCGTATGGTCCCGGACAGACCATCCAATCCCAGCCCCTTGCAAGAAGTAAAAAAGAAAGTGCATTGTATCTGACCACTCTCCCCCCATGGTCCATCCTCTCCTCCTTCATTCACATCCCCACCCCTTCCTCCTGTCCCTCCCTTCTTATTCCAGATGCCTATGCCCCATTGAGTATATATGTTGTTTCCTCTCCTAGCCACCTCTGATGAAAGCGAAGATTCCCTCATTTCCCCCCTTGCCTTCCCCCCTTCCATATCATTGCAAAAGCTCATTGTAATAAAGAAAAATCTTATTATATGAAATATTTTGGCCTATTCCCCCTCTCCATTTTCTTTCTCCCACTACATTTCCCTTTTTTCTATTGACTCCATTTTTACACCATATTTTATCTTCAAATTTAGCTTTCTCCTGTGCTTCAACTATAAAAGCTCCTTCTACCTGCTCTGTTAACTGAGAAGGTTCATATGAGTATTATCAGTATCATTTTTCTATTCAGGAATACATGCAGTTCATCATCATTAAGTCCCTCATATTTTTCCCTTCTCCTCCAATCTCTATGCTTCACCTGAGTCCTATATTTGAGTATCAAACCTTCTGTTCAGCTCTGGCCATTCCAGCAGCAACATTTGAAATTCCCCTGGTTCATTGAAAGTCCATCTTTTTCCCCTGGAAGAGGACATTCAGTTTTGCTGGGTAGTTGATTCTCGGTTGCATTATAAGCTCCTTTGCCTTCTGGTATATTATATTCCAAGCCCTACGAGCTTTTAATGTAGTTGCTGCTAAGTCCTGTGAGATGCTGATTGCAGCTCCACGATATTTGAATTGTGTCCTTCTGGCTGCTTGTAATATTTTCCCTTTGACCTGAGAGTTCTGGAACTTGGCTATAATATTCCTGGGGGTTGGTTTTTTGGGATCTCTTTCTCGGTGGGGGGATCGGTGGATTCTCTCCATTTCTATTTTGCCCTCTGCTTCTAGGATATCAGGGCAATTTACCTGTAGTAATTCTTTGAAAATGATGTCAAGGCTCTTTTCCTGATCATGACTTTCAGCTATTCCAATAATTTTTAAATTATCTTTCCTAAATCTGTTTTTCATATCAGTTGTTTTTTCAATGAGATGTTTCACATTTTCTACTAATGTTTCATTCTTTTGGTTTTGAAGTATTGAGTTCTGATTTCTCATGAATTCAGCAATCTTCCTGAGTTCTATTCTTTGCCTGAAGGATTTGTTTTCTTCAGAGAGCTTTCTTATCTCTTTTTCCATCTCCCAATTCTGCTTTTTAAAGCATTCTTCTCCTCAATAACTTTTTGAACTGTTTTATCCATTTGACCTAAGCTGGTTTTTAGCATGCTATTTTCTTCAGCATTTTTTTGGATTTCCTTGACAAAGCTATTGACTTCATTTTCATGTTTTTCCTGCATCTCTCTCCTTTCTTTTCCCAGTTTTTCTTCTAACTCCTTCATTTGATTTTCAAAGTCTTTTTTAAGCTCTGTCATAGCCTGAGCCCAATTTCTGTTTTTCTTGGAGTCTTTAGATGCAGGAGCTTGTGCTTCCTCATCTTCAGACTGAGTGTTTTGATCCTTCTTGGGCTCACAGGCAAACTGTTTCTCAATGGTGTTCCTCTTGTTTCTCTTCTTGCTCATTTTCACAGCCTTAGCCTGTTTTTGGGGTGCTTCCTGAGCTTTTGGGACACTCCCACAAGGGTCTCAGTGTGTGAGGCTCTGTCCTCCCTCCTGGTCTGTGAATGACCATATGTATCCCCCTCTGCCATGGGGCTGAGGTGGGGGAGGGACCTGCTGTTCTATGGTGGGGCCTAGACTGCGATCAGGATCTGAATGTGTTCAGATCCCCAGAGTCGTTTGCCAGGGGCAGAGCTCTGCAGTCTCTCACTTCACTCCCCTCCCTAGTTTCAATGGGCTTATGCCCTGGGGGCTCCTGCTTACAGGATCCACCTCCTTCTGTTTCCTGGATCTGGACTGCCTTGGCCATGCTGCTTGTTGTGTGCCCTGAGGGCTGGGCTTGATGTGCTCCCTCTGGCAGAGGTTCCCCCCTGCTGTTCCCCCAATTTGTGCTTGGTGCTCCCCGCATAGGTCAGGAAACTCCCCTGCTGCTGAGAGCCTCAGCTCCCAGCACCCTGGGGCTGCCTCTGAGAGGCTGAAGTTCTTTCGCTCTGGTGGGCCACCCCTCTGGCGGGCCGCCCCTCCAACCCTGGGGAGCAGAGCCTTTTTGTTCCTTTCCAGGTTACCTTGAGTAGGAGAACTGCCTCACTGGGTCCCTCTGTGGATTCTGTCTCTCAAAAATTTAGTTAGAGTCCTTAGTTTATAAGTTTTATGAGAGAGAGCCTAAGACAGGATCCTCTCTTGTCACCATATTGGCTCCCCCCCCCACTTCATTATTTCTTACAGAATAATAAAATTCCATTAAATTTATAAACCACAATTTGTAGTCAATCTGATAGGTGTGAAATAATGCCTCAGAGTTGTTTTAATTTGCATTTTGCTAATTAATAATGACTTAGAACTTCTTTTCATGACTATAAGCTAGCTTTAAAATCTTCATCTGAAAATTGCCTGTTTATATTCTTTGACCATTTGTCAATTGAGGAATGACTTGTATTCTTAAATTTTGACTCAGTTCTTTATAAATTTTAGAAATGAGGCCTTTATCAGACATACTGACTATAAAAATTGTTTCCCAGATTTTTGCTTTCCTTCTAAACTTGGTTGTATTGGTTTGGTTTGTTCGGAAACTTTTCAATGTAATGTAATCAAAATTATCCATTTTGTATTTCAGAATGCACTTTGAAGCATTGTTTCCTTTTTTCCTGAAACATGGCTGATGCAGAAATGTGTTTTACTTGAGCCTGTATTTGTAATGGCTTTTGTATTTCTTGCCTTCTCAAGGGATGGGGAAGGAAAATAATTTAAAATTGAAAATAAAATAAAATTGAATTTAAAAAGTTTAGCTGCTGAAGTAAGGAGGCCCAGAGAAAATATTAGAATGGGAAATAAAAGATCACCAGTGATCTCTATCTCTGCTTCTGCTCTTGGATTCTATTATAATATGGAACCAACATGGGGTAAAAAAGAATGAGAGAAAGAGAATTTGGCAGCAGGTTGAAGAATCCTGATTGCTACTTAGGAACCTGAGCAATATCCATGGCTATTACTGGGGTTCATTTATACATTTATACATTTACCCATACTGGGTCACATTAAATTACTATATTTGGGCAAGCCACCAGATGGTGCTCCAAGCCCTGAGCTACCAGTTTAAGTATATTCATATTTGGATTTGGTGAAAGCAAGTGGATTGATCAAGGAAAACCTTAACCAAATGAGTCTTCCCCATTCTACTTAATGATGTTATAGAATATGGAACTTTGTCAGAAAAGCATACAGGGGTAGGAGCATCCTCCAGGTGATTGTTGGGGGGACATTTTGTTGGGAAGGCAGAAAAACTTCAGATTTGAGGGTGGGGAGAGGGGTGCACTCAAGGAGTGCAAGGAGCCAACTCAAACTAATTGCTAAATTCAGTAGGAGTGTCTATATCTTGGAAATTGGTGGAAGTTACAAATCGGAACTTTATTGCTTTGTTGATTGTCTAGACTTGAGAAAGTGATGGAGAAAATGTCAATATGCAGATTAAAAGGTAAGACTGTAAAAAAAATGTAAAACATTTACTGATAGGGGTATTTTGTCTGTGTGTGAGGGGGTGGAAATCAAAGGACAGAATCTTGTGAAATAACTTCTGTCCATGTAATTCTATGACAGCTGTGGAAATAGCTCAGAGCTTTCTTTGGGCTCTTCCCTTTGGAACTCTTTGCTAGTACTTTTTTTCCCCCTTAGACTCTCTAGGGATATGGGGAGAAGCATTCTTCTCCCCTTCCCTCCCAAGTGACAATAATGGTTTATAGAACAAACACATAGGACTGGAAACAGATACTTACCAGGGTCAAACCTGTTCCTTAGCTGCCAAATTTTCTGTTTCACTCTCTGAAAAAAGTCAACAACTAATATTTCTGAGAAATTTTTGTTCTTGGCTTGAGAGTTTGATTGGTCTTGAGTTGACCACACTAAATGAGAGATTTCCAAAGATGTGTGCTTCTCTGGAAAGAAAAGCTCCACATTCTGGGGTTAAGAAAGCCATATCCAGGGTCGGCCAGAGATCTGGACTTTGTGAAATGTCCGGCAAATTTATCTTTTCTTCTAGGGGGGCATATAATGAAGTGCTATTGGAGAGGTTTCTTGTATCTATATTGTTTAATGCAAACCTGTAAGTCTTTTGTCCCTTAAGCACCATTTGTGATTGAGGACATAAACATTGCATAACAAATACCTTTTAAAAAAGATAATATAGTAGGTACACATTTTGAGAAGACCTAGATACAAGCCACACTTAAACTTAGTTTTAGAGATTTTCCTGGAGGTTTAAAAAAAGTACAAAAGCACATACAATTTTATTAATTAATTTCTTTTTAAAAGGTTTTTTGATATTTTTGTTGCTAAAAAACTAAATTTCTCTCAGTATTGCCTTCCTTCTTCTTCCAGAGTCAACCCATATAGCAAAGAATATTTTTTGAAACATTAATGCATTATTGGTGGAATTGTGAACTGGTTCTGTAGAGCAATGTGTAACCATGCCCAAAAGGTTATAAAACATTGCATGCCCTTTGACCACTAGTCAATGCCACTACTAGGTATATATCCCAAAACAGATGAGAAACAAAAAGGAAAAGGAACTACATCTATAAGGAAATTTGTGACAGCTCTTTTCTGATGTCAAGGAATTAGAAATTGAGGCTATGCCCATTATTTGAGGAATGGTTGAATAAATTGGAGTATTCAGAATGATGATCTGATATTTATAAGAAAGAGCAGGACGTTCTCAGGAAAAAAACTGGAAAGACTTAAATTAGCTGATACAAAGTGAAATGTACTGTTTACAAAGGACCAGAAATTTTGTAGAAAGATCAGCTATGAATGGCTTAGGTTTTTTCAGCAATACGATGACCAAAAGCTCTGAAGGACTTATGATTCTATCTACCCATAGAAAAAGAGTTGGTCATTTTTAGAATATAGATTGAAGCATACTTTTTAAACTCTATTTTTCTTGAGGTTTATTTTTTTTGGAGGGGGTCTATGTTTTCTTTCATAAAATGTCTATTATGGAAATGTTTTGCTTGACTACATGTATTGTATGCCTGCATGTCTATAACATATCATATCATATCACACATAACATAAAATTGTTTGCTTTCTCAATGGAAGAGTTGGGGAGAGGAAGAAGGCAAATCAATTTTTAACTTTTATAAATTAAAAATTTTAATTTAAAAATAAAAATTGTTTTTACATGTAACTGGGAAAAATAAAATATTAAATAAAAATATTTTTTAAAAATAAGGAATATTTTTTTAAAGAAAGAGTAAAAGGAGAAAAAATTAGCAAAATCAACTAATACATCAAAAAAATATGAGAGGTCAGGAGATGACACAGGTGACCTCTCAGATCTCTTCTTTAAGGTCTCAGTTGTCCTTTCCAATTCTCCAACATACAGTTGATGGTGAGATGGATAAAACACCAGATCTGGAGTCAGGAAGACCTGAGATACTTATTAGCTATGTGACCTTGGGCAAGTCACTTCTGCTTCAGTTTTCTCAATTGTAAATAGGGTTAATAATATCATCTACCTCCCTAGGATGTGAGAATCAAAGGAGAGAATATTTGCAAAAAGCATTTAGTTCAGTATGTGATAAATAACAGGATAAATGCTTATTCTATCCCTTTTTTTTGAACAAAATTTTATTGATCTTTTTTTTACCTTGTCAAATTTTCCTTTCCCAATATCCATCCTGTCTCCCAGAAAACCATCTTATGTAACAAATTATATTGAAAAAAAAGAAGAGAAAATTCAGCAAAATTGACCAAAACATTGAATAAGTCTGAAAATACTCAATGTTGTACACCTATGCATCTCCCACCTCCTCAAAAGGGGTGGGCCAAGAATGTCTTCTCAAATCCTTTCTTTAGGGCTATGCTTGCTCTTTTTATTTTTGAAGTATTCACTTTCAATTGTTTTTTGTTTTTTCTATTTAAATTGTGTGTATTATTTTCTTGGTTCTAATTTATTTATGTTTTATTAATTTATGTAATTCTTTTTCTTTTTAGGTTTTTGCAAGGCAAATGGGGTTAAGTGGCTTGCCCAAGGCCACACAGCTAGGTAATTATTAAATGTCTGAGACCGGATTTGAACCCAGGTACTCCTGACTCCAGGGCAGGTGCTTTATCCACTGCACAACCTAGCCGCCCCTAATTTATATAATTCTTTCCATGCTTCTTTATATTCAAGATTTTTGTTGTTTCACAATAGTATTCCATCATAACCATGTACCATAACATGTTCAGCCATTTCCCAATCAATGGACATCTATTCTTTGTCTTCAGTTCTTTGCTGTTAGAAAAGTGCTGTTATAAATATTTTGTTATATAGGGAAACTTCCTTCTTATCAATGACAAACTTGGAGTAAATGCTTAGTGGTAGAATCTCTGTGACAAAGGTTATGGAGATTTTAGTCACTTTATTTACTTAATTTCAGTTTCCCAAAACAGTTATACTGATTAACAGCCTAATCAATGCACTATTGTGCTTATCTTTCCACAACTCCTCCAAAATTGACTATTCCCTCCTTTTATCCTTTTATTTTTGTCAATTTGCTGAGTGTGAGGTAAAGCCTCAGAAATGTTGTGATTGCATTTTTTAATTATTGTTAATTTGGAGCTAATTTGGAGTTAATTCTTTCACGTGGCTGATAATAGTTTGCCATCTTTTGAGAACTGTTTGTGAACCTATGCCCAAAGGACTATAAAAGTATTCATAGTCTTTCACCCAGCAACCACTACTAGGTCTGTATCCCAATGAGACTGAAAAAAAAGAAAAGGACCTACCTGTACAAAAATAATTTTAGTAGATCTTTGTGGAGGCAAAGAATTGGAAAATGAGGGGGTACCCCTCAATTCAGGAATGACTGAACAAGTTGTGGTATATGATTGTAATGCAATACTATTGTGCTATATAAGAAATGATGAGCAGGATGCTTTCAGAAAAACCTGAGAAAATTTACATGAACTAATGCAAAGTGAAGTGACCAGAACCAGAACATTGGACACAACAACAGCAATATTGTACGATGGTCAATTGTAAATGGCTTAGTTATTCTTAGCAATTTCAAGGTCTTATGATGAAAAATACTATCTACTTCCAGAGGAAAGACCTGAAGGAATCTGAATGCAGATCAAAGTATACTATTTTTTACTTTCTTTCTTTTTTGTGGGTTTTTTGGTTTCTGTTTTCTTTCACAACATGACTAATATGAAAATATGTTTTGCATGACTGCATATGTATAAGCTATAATAAATTGCTTCCCATTTCAGAGACAGGAAAGAAGAGGGCAAGGAGAGAATTTGGAACTCAAAATTAAAAAAAAAAACCCAAATGTTAAACATTGATTTTACATGTAGTTGGAAAAAATTAAATATTAAGGACTTAAGAAAAGAGAAGTTCATATCCTTTGACTTAACTTTTGGAAAAATTTCCCTGGAATAACTCCAGAATGGAGAATGAGACAGCGAGAGACACTAAGCAGGTCTTTGTGATTCCATAGCAGAGGCCTTTCCTTTGATGAAATCCCTTGGATGCAAAGTATACATAGACAAGATTTGGTTGCTGTCTATGTGTTCCTAGTTTTTTTCTTTTTAGGGCTTCTCTAGGTTTCTAGCTGGTATGTAATTAATTCAATCACAATTTATAATTAACTTGGCTAATATTTACTCCTATCTCACAGAATCTTGATGTCATTTCCAAATTAAATGCAACCCCAGGAGGACTACCCATTCAAAAAGAGATTAAAGCACATTCATGAAAACAGACTTGAAAAAGAATATGCTACTAAAATTTACCTCACCTTGAAAAAAGCCACAGTGACTTGACTTAACTACTGGACTTTCAAATTCCCCACCCACTCAGTCTTTTGTGACCATTTTTCACAGATACATCTATTGAATTTGTCAAAGTAAATAAACTGAATCATTTCATGTTGCATTATAGGGGATTATGTCTATTAGAAATTTAATAATAATTTATTAATTTAAGCATGTATGATGGGGAATCATTGATTGACTTGAATTTCCCCCTCCCAAGAATCTCAATTAATAAGGAAATTCTGAAGGCTTATATAATCTCTCTATGTGACTCCTAAAGAATTTTATTTATTTATTTATTTTTTTGTTTTCATAAGGTAAATGGGGTTAGTGGCTTGCCCAAGGCCACACAGCTAGGCAATTATGAAGTGTCTGAGACCGGATTTGAACCCAGGTAATCCTAACTCCAGGGCCGGTGCTTTATCCACTATGCCACCTAGCTGCCCCTACTTCTAAAGAATTTTAAGTAGTTCTCTATAACAACATGTTTTATGTTAAAGTTGCAAGTCAAGAATAGAGTGTTTATCTAACAGAAAGGATAAGCAAATCAAAGATACATTTGTTATGTTAGATCGTGACAAATCAGTAACATATACCTTCAAGGCCTCCAGGATGAGATAATGGTTTGGTAAGTCACAGGAATCCAAACAATGAAAAAATTATTTGCATTGGAGGACTTTGTATCTGTAATATTATCATAATTTAGTATAATATAATAATATAGTGTATTCTATTAAATGCAATTAATCTTGAGTCTGTTGCTAGTGGCTTAAGTTTGTGGATTAGTTATTTAAACTTTGTAATGTGGAGACTGGTCCAATGAGGTCCTAGTTTGAGTGCACAGGAAAGGTACTTTCTGATGAGTTATGAACATACTCAATATTCCCTTCTTGGTTCCAATACAAAATGTAAACACTTGATAAGCCTGCTTCTGGTGCTAAGTGACTATGGTCTAGTGACTAGAGTCTTCTGATTAGCTGAGGGCTAGAACTGACGGGAAATGCAAAAAGTCCAAGATTGAATAGACACTTTCTTTCTTTTCTAGTGGTTTATGAATAAAGAAGATTGCTGTGGGAGGGTCAGTAGTTAGTGAATTGTATTTCCCACCTGGCCACATGGGTCGTTAAACATATGACATCTTTGTTTATCATGTTTCTTTTTTTCCTGGTCTCTGGGGAATGAATGGAAATACTCAAGTAATAGTTGACTCTAGGAGATTCATTAAAATCATCTGAGTTCCCACCATCAACAAGAATTTAGGATCTATTGGTAGCAGTACTGGTTGACAAGTAACCAAATCCACTGAGGGGCCAGTGCTGCAGTAGAGTGACCTGCTTGACCTAACCTAGTTGCTGATTGACCTGTCAGCAAAGTAGTGCATATCAGTACAGCTAATCAAGGGCGCATCATCCTCTTGTCCATCAACAATGTTATTTCCTGAAGTGAACTTTGTGATATTTCTTCAAAGAGGAAAAAAAGGACTCCTAAATCCAGAAATTGCTCTTTGACTTCAAGTATTTTCTATGTTTGTATGGTGCAACCTCTTCATGGATCTTATATGTTTGTGAGTATGTGATAGAGCATGCAGATGTACTTGTATCTGTGTCCTGAGATACATTTGGCTCAGAACAGAGGGATGTATGCTTTGGGATGAAGAAATAATTCATTTATTGGTCTTTTTATTCCAGTGATGGAAATACCATTGAAAGTATTGGCCATTGAGCTAACAAGAATGACCCTCTCAATATACTCTAAACTCATTGGAAAAAAAAGGTGATTACCCAAAGAACAAAGAGGAATACAGGAGGGAGAGTAGAGCCAGGGACAGTCACAAGCAAAACAAACTTTGAAAGGTACTTATATTCTCCAAATATGCAACAGGAGTTAGTAACACTTTTCTTTATACAAATTTGACACATTTGCAGCCATTTGGGACCATCAAAGTAATAAAATCTTTTTCTTATCAAGTCTAGTGTTTTGTATCTGTAATATTGCTAAAATATAGTATAATATAACATAAGTTGTATATTCTCTTAAATATAGGCAATTACTCTTGAGTCTGTTGCTAGTGGCTTAAGTTAGTGGACTACATAGCTACAGGACAGTATCTCTAGGAGCAAATGTGCTTTCTAGTTCCACTAATGGTATCCTCTACAATTTAATGTTACATTCCATTGCACATCTCCAACTTCTGCCATTGTCATTTCCTTTGATTTTCAACTTGCATCACTTCTCTTAGTTTTTTCACTGCCAATCATTTATAGATAATGAAAGCAAGGAAGATATTTAATAAATATGGCATTTCTGACTAGTGGAAGTTTAAAGTTCATAGCTATTGCTTTGCATATCACAAATAACTCATACCTTCTTCAGATATCTCTGTGGCATTTTGGATAAGGTATCCACATCCAAGGCCTATAGTGTATGCTGAAGGCTTATTTGGCCAGTGCTATTATGCTTCTCCAACAAGTAGCATCTAGTTAGTTGTCAGTACATACTTGCAGCTTTGTGCTATAAACATAGTCTTTGAACTTCTTAGTGATAGCTCAAGTTTACAGACAGGAAAATGGGTCTCACTGTTAAACAGACCTTGCTGATTAATACTGGTTGATCTCTGATGACAATCACTTCTTGGTATAGGACAGCTTCCAAATCTTCCAGATCATCATCATCATCATCATCATCATCATCATCATCATCATCATCATCATCATCCTAGAGAACAAAAGATTTTCTAGGGTCTTTCTAAACCAACCCAGGTGTGTAATATTGAAATATCATTAGTGATTCCATTTCCCCTTTATTCATCATTTTATGAACTGCTAAGTGGTACAAAAGATTAAGAAGTTGGTTCTGGAGTCAGGAGGATTCAGGAAGATACATCTTCCTGAGTTTACATCCAGCCTCAGACCTTTACTAGCTATGTGACCCTGGGCAAGTCGCTTAATCCTGCTTATCTCAGTTTCCTGATCTGTAAAATGAACTGGAGAAGGAAATGGCAAACTACTCCAGTAGTTTTCCAGCCAAGAAAACCCCAAATGGAGTGACAAAGAGTCAGAAACAACTTTAATGACTGAACAATAAAAACAATTTTGTAAAGTTAATCTCAAAGTCATCTCAGTTTGGTTAAGTCACAAGATTACTTCCAACAAGAGTCACCCAACAAAGAATGTCACAAAATGACCTTCTCTTCTCAGCATTTCCTGATTGTCTCTTATCCCTTCCAGTCAACCCTCACCCTCATTTCATTGTTTTTCATATCTCTTCCTCCAATAAGATACCAGGTGTCTTAATCCTTTCATTCTGTTTTTCATTCCTCCAAACTAAATATTATCTGAGTAATTCTGAGTTCTTGGCTACTGAGAATCCTGAAGCTAATATGTTATTCAACTGCATGCAGTGTTAAATAGCTTTGTCTGGATGATACTTGGTTTCATTATTTACTTGTAATAGGTGCATGGATAAAGGAGTTGATTAAGTCTTTGATGGCTTTTTCATATTTTTCCATCTCTCTATTTCCAAAAGGCTTTGTAAATTTTGATAGTTTTGTCTTTTTGGTTCTGAGTTCCTTCAATCAAATTACTACATGAGAATAATAATTGTATATAAATCCCAGAGTTGTGAAGATAAAATAAGATAATGTTTATAAAATGGCTTACATAGTAAAAGAATTATTATTATCATTACTACAAAAGAGTTCATTAGCTATCCTGGCAATAGCAGCATCATTTTTTAAATTCATTTTTATTTTTCTTTTCATTTCCAAATTCATTTCTTCTTTCTACCATTCTCCTACCCACTAAGAAGTCAAGAAACTACAATATCCATTATAAAGTCATGCAAGACATATTCCACATTAATCATGTTATAAAACATATTTTCCTATTAGTCATGTTCTTCCCCCCACCAAAAAAAAGAGAGAGAAAAAATGTAATTCAATCTGCAGTAAATTTATCAATTCTCCATCTGGAGGTGAATAGCATTTTTGTGCACTATGAGTCCTTTGTAATTATGGTGGAACTGAGAAATTGAGAAAATCACACAGACTGTATTTTGTAATTGACTTTATTATATAGCTCCCTTACATTTTATATTACTGCCTAGATCATAATTTTTTTTAACATTTTGTTTTCCAGTTATATACAATAGTAATATGTACACATCATTTTTTGCAAGGCTCTGAATTCTACAATTTTTCCCCCATCCTCCCTTCCCTCCCCGCGAAGGCTGTCTGACAATCTCTACATTGTTTCCATGCCATACATTGATGTAAATTGAATGTTATAAGAGTAAACATAAGAATAAACATAACCCCCCCCCCCAAGCAGATGAGAAACCCCAAGAATAGAGAGAGAGAAAAGAAAAAAAAATACTTTAGTCTGTGTTCAGATTTCAATGGCTCTGACTCCGGGGTGAGTTGCTTTCCCTATAAGTCCACCAGAGAAGTTGCTTCAATATTTTTCCTTCAGTTGCTATTACTAGCTGTACCTCCACTCTATTTCTCCCCACTCTCATTTATTCTATTCTCTCTCTCCTTTCATCCTGGCCCTGTCCAAAAGTGTGTTGCATTTGAATACCCTCTCCCACAATCTTTCTTCTCTTCTATCACCTATTCCCCTCTTCCCTCTCCCTGTTCCCCCTTATCCCATCCCTTTCCTCTCATTTTTCTCTAGATTTCTATTAGGTATGTATGTTATTTCCTCTCTGAGCCATTTCTGCTGAGAATAAAGGCTCACTCATTCCCCCTTGCCTCGCCCCCTCCCCTCCATTGAAAAAGCTTTTTTTTTGACTCATGTGAAATATCTTAGCTTCTTCTTCATGTCCTTTTCCTTCCTTCCAGTACTTTCTCCCATCACCTATTGATTCCATCCCTTTACCACATCATGCCATTACATTCTGCTCCTTACTATGTCCTGTGTATATATGCTCCTTCTAACAGCACTTATAAATGACAAACTTCATATGAGTTATCAATATCTTCTTCCTGTGCAGGCATACAAACAGTTCAACATCACGAAGTTCCTCATAGTTAGTTCCTCTCTTCCACTCCCTCTATGGTTCACCAGAGTGCTGTACTTGGAGATCAAACTTTCTGTTCAGCTCTGGTTGTCTCATTAGGAAAGTTTGAAAGTCCCCTGTTTCATTGAAAATCCATCTTTTCCCCTGAAAGAGGATGTTCAGTTTTGCTGGGTAGTTGATTCTTGGTTGTAAACCAAGATCTTTTGCCTTCTGGAATATCATATTCCAATCCCTATGAGCCCTTCATGTAGATGCTGCCAGATCCTGTGTAATCCTGATTATGGAGCCTCAGTAGTTGAATTGCCTGTTTCTGGCAGCTTTTAGAATTTTCTCTTTGACTTGGGAATTTTGGAATTTGGCTATAATATTCCTGGAAGTTTTTCTTTGGGGATCCCTTTCAGGGGGTGACTGGTGAATTCTCTCGATTTCTATTTTACCCTCAGCTTCTAGGATCTCAGTGCAATTTTGCTGTATTATTTGTTGAAAAATGAAGTCTAGGCTCTTCTCCTCCTGGTTGTGGCTTTCAGATAGTCCAATAATTTTTTAATTATTTCTTCTGGATTTGTTTTTGAGGTTGATTATTTTTCCAATGAGATATTTCACATTTTCTTCAAATTTTTGGCTTTTTTTGGAACAGTTTTACATCTTCCTGATTTCTTGCAAAGTCATCAGCTTCATTTAGTTCTATTTTGCATTTGAAGGAGTTATTTTCTTCAGAGAGCTTTTTTATCTCCTTTTCCAGCTGGCCAATTCTGCTTTTTAAGGCACTCTTCTCCCCATTTGCCTTTTGTTTTGCTTTTTCCATTAGGCCTAAAATGGTTTTTCACATATTATCTTCTTCAGTATGTTTTGTATATCCTTCACTAAGCTGCTGATTTGGTTTTCATGATTTTTCTGAAGTGCTCTCATTTCACCTCCACCTCCCTTAATTGTTTTTCAAAGTCTTTTTTGAGCTCATCCATAGATTGAGCCCATTTTCTATTTCTCTTGGAAGTTTTGGATAAGGAAGGTTTGATTTTGTCATCATCTGAGTATGTGTTTTGATCTTTCACGGGACTAAAGTAATTCTCTATGGTCAGATTCTTCTTTTTTTTCTGTTGTTTACTCATTTCCTCAGCCCAAGGCTAATTTACAGCACTTCCAAGGCTTGGGGTTGGTTTTTTTTTTGGAACACCCCAATGGGACCTTTATTCCTCCAAGGTCTTATGCTCTCTAGCCCGTGCTTTGATATGTAGATGGCCATAGCAATAACCTATGCCCTGGGGTATAAGGCAGGATCCAGCTATCTTAGTATGGTGGCCCAAACTGCAATATATGAGTGTAGACAAACAGCAGGGTTCTACCCCAGGGAGAGCAGAGAAATCTCTGCAGACTTCCCTTACTGTCTCTGGGAGTGCAGGCTGCTTTCTCCCAATTCTCGCTGCAGGTTCTGTGGCCCCTTCAAACTGTTGTGGGTGATCTCTGGGTTGTGTAGTGGCTTTTTTTCCCCAACCCCTTGTCCTGGTGAAGCACACCTTTCCTGCAGAACTTGTAAGTTAGCCTGGACTGGGAAAATGTATCACTCAGTCTTTCTGTGGGTTCTGCCCCTCCAAATTTTGGCTAGAGCCATCCTTTGTGTTTTGAGGGTTTGGGGGATCAGAGTTGTCAGGGAATGTTGCCTTCACACCACCATCTTGGTTCTGTCCCCTCAATTTTTTGTTTTTAAAGTTCAGAAGTTCATATATTCAGTTCACTCTTCCTCTCTAAGTTAAGTTTAAAAGTTCAGTTTTCTAATGATTTTAATTTTAAAAAAATCTGTTATACACTTAACTTGTCCTTGTATAATTAGAGGAAATTTACTATGTACCATGATCTCTTCTTATAGGTGGACTAAAATAATCAAAATTTCCTAGTGTCAAAATAGAAGGAAAGGTAGGTGCTAGCCCTGTATTCCTGAGTTAGAGTCAATCATAGGTATTCCCCACCTATGATGCTTCTGATTTACTTTATTTTTTTGGATATTCCTCCTTTTGTCCTTAAAAACGTTCTGTCATTCCTCTTTCGAGCTCTTAACTTGTTGAAGAAATTGAGACACTGTTTATGAGCAAATTTGCACTTTGCTAATAAATTGATTGTGTTCAGAACCTGTGCCTTTAGTTTCTAATGCCATAGAACATTGTATTAATGAGTTATTAAATCTTTTGTAATTGTCTTTACAACATTGCCATCACCATGTAAATTGTTCTCCTGGTTCTGCTCACTTCTCTGTGCATCAGTTCATATAGTTCCTCCTAGGTTTTCTTTATTTTTGTTTATTTATTTATTTATATTATTACAATAATCTTGTGAGAATAATCATAACCCCCCCCCCAAAAAAAAAGATGAGGAACTTCAAGAATAGTGAGAGAGAAAAAAGTGTGCTTCAGTTTGTGTTCAGATTCCAATGGCTCTGTCAATGGGATGAGTTGCCTTCCCCATCATAGCCACCAGAGAAATTGCTTCACTATTTTTCCCATAGTTGTTATCACTAGCTGTATTTCCCTCCATTCTATTCCTCCCCACTCTCATCTACTCCATTTTCTCTCTCCTTTCATCCTGTCCCTGTTCAGAAGTGTATTGTATCTTAGTACCCTCTCCCATGATCTTTCCTCTCTTCTATCACCTATTACCCTCTTCCCTACCCCTGTTTCCCCTTATCCCATCCTTTTCTCTTGTTTTTCCCTAGGGTAAGATTTCTATTAAATATGCATGTTATTTCCTCTCTGAGCCATTTCTGCTGCGAATAAAGGCTCACTCCTACCCTCTTGTCTCCCCCCTTTCCACTCCATTGTAAAAGCTTTTTTTTGACTCTTATGTGAAATATCTTAGCCTCTTCTTCCTCTCCTTTCTCTTCCGCCAAGTACTTTCCTTTATCACCCATTGACTCCATCTTATTACTATATTATACCATTATATTCAGCTCCTTTCTGTGTCTTGTCTACATAAGCTCCTTCTAACTGCCCTTATAAATGAGAAAGTTCATAGGAGTTATCATTCTTCCCATTCAGGAATGCAAGCAGTCTAACATCATTAAGTTTCTCATAATTAGTCCTTCTAGTCCACCCCTTCTATGGTTCAGCCAGAATCCTGTACTTGGAGATCAATCTTTCTCTTCAGCTCTGGTTCTTTCAATAGGAAAGTCTGAAAGTCCCCTATTTCACTGAAAGTTCATCTTGTTCTCTGAAAGAGGATGTTCAGTTTTGTTGGGTAGTTGATTCTCAGTTGTAAACCAAGATCTTTTGCCTTCCAAAATATCATATTCTAAGCTCTACGAGCCCTTAATGTAGATGCTGATAGATCCTGTGTAATCCTGACTATAGAGCCTTGGTAGCTGATTGCTTGTTCCTGGAAGTTTTTAGTATTTTCTCTTTGACTTGGGAGTTTTGGAATTTGGCTATAATAGTCCTGGGAGTTTTTCTTTTGGGATCTCTTTCAGGAGGTGATTGGGGAATTCCCTCAATTTCTATTTTACCCTCTGTGTCTAGGATTTCAGGTGGCCCTGGATAGCATCTAGGATTTCAGGTAGCTCTTTTCCTGATTGTGGTTTCAGGTAGCCCAACAATTTTTAAATTATCTCTTCTGGATCTGTTTTTGAAGTCAGTTGTCTTTCCAATGAGATATTTTCTTCTAATTTTGGGGTCTTTTGGTATAGTTATATTTCTTCCTGATTTCTCACAAAGTCATCAGCTTCCTTTAGTTCCATTCTACATTTGAAGGAGTTATTTTCTTCAGAGAGCTTTTTTATTTCCTTTTCCAGTGGGCCAATTCTGCTTTTTAAGGCATTCTTCTCCTCATTTGCCTTTTGTGTTGCTTTTCACATTTGGCCTAAACTTGTTTTTAATGTTATTGTCTTCAATTTTTTTCTGTATTTTTTTAACCAAGTTGCTTACTTGGTTTTCATGATTTTTCTGCAGTGCTCTTATTTCTCCTCCCAATTTTTCCTCTACCCCCCCTTAATTGCTTTTCTTTTCTTTTCTTTTTATGTTTATGCAAGGCAAGGGAGTTAAGTGGCTTGCCTAGAGCCACACAGCTAGGTAATTATTAAGTGTTTGAGGCTGGATTTGAACTCAGGTACTCCTGACTCCAGGGCAGATGCGCCACCTAGCCACCCAACTTAATTGCTTTTCAAAGTCTTTTTTTTGAACTCATCTATAACTTGAGCCCATTTTCTACTTCTCTTGGAGGTTTTGAATACAGAAGTTTCAATTTTGTCATCTGAGTATGTATTTTGATCCTCCATGGGACCAAGATAATTTTCTGTCATCATGTATTGTGATTTTAATGAGTTCAAATTCGTTCCTGTTAATGATGCTCTCATGCAGTTGAAAATGAAAGTATATTAATAATGCAAGGAATAGATTGCTTACAATAATATTCAATACAGCAAATAATATATATATATATATGTGAAAGGATTATTAATACTATAACAAAAGTAGAAGAGAAAGATAGAGAAAACATCACCAATTTGGGGTGGGGAGTCCCAAATGGGAAAGAAAACATCACCAATTCAGGGGAGAGTCCAGAATGGGAAAGCCCCAGGCAGAAGAAGAAGATGATAAAGAAAACATCACCTATTCGGGGGGAGCACCAACTCAAATCATCTTTGCTGGGGGATCCCGATGCAGCAGCATTCTTTGAGTCCCAAATGGGAAAGAGCCTCCGAGAGAAAAATCTTCTCCATGGGTGGGATTCCAATGAATGCTTGGAGTTTCAGGATATTTATTAGGGGAGAAAAATGAAAGCTTGTTGCCAAATTCAATTGGAAAGGATCCCAGAGTTTTTAATCATGAATGTAGGACATCAGTAAGTGTTATGACTTTAGGAAAACGTCATATGGGGCCACAAGACACAACATAATTAAGATCAGCAGTGTGAGAATAGCCAGTTCTTTTCAGTACTGTTTATGTTCCAAGGAATGGCTCGTTCCTGGGACTCTAAGAATGTGGCCAAATCACATAGGACATGTTCCGAGGGGTGATTTCATGAGCAGGGCACATTCTCATACAGGCTCGAGGTAACTTATTCATATAAGAATCTCATTTTCTTATTAATTTGGCCTTAAGTTCACAAGAAATGTATGAGGACGGGACTATGGGAGTAAACTGATTATAAATTTGTTTCATTTAATTTAAGAGTTACTTCATCCATTTGGTCAGGGGAAAAGTAAAAACAAATCATCACCCCCAACAGTGCTTCATCCACTTGGTCAGGAGAAAAGTAAAAATCATCAGTGTAGGAAAGAGATGTTAGTAAGACATCCAGAAAAAGGGAGTTTCTGTGAGACAGAGGCTAAATCAGTACTATTATTAGAGGTTAAACAAATGTATTGGGAAGATACTTCATATAACATTGAAAAGTTAGAAAGAGGATATACAGTTAAGTCACATAAGTTAGAGGAGTGTGAGAGAAGGCAGGACTCCATCTGCTGGGTCATCATCCCACACATAATACCATTGTTAGTAAAAGTACAATCCTGTAAAGTATGAGTTACATTGTCTTGATCTACATAGTTGCTATTTACATGTGGTAAAACAAAATAATCATGTAACACAAAAGGAATCACATGAAATTGACACACAATTTTCCATATATGAACTTGATAATATACTACAGTCCCACTACACCAAAGGGAAGTACATCGAGCTCTTTCAGGTTTGTTTTGCTTCCAATATTTCATCATATTTGGGAGCAGCATGTCACCTTTGAGCATTCTCTTTTTGTATTAAAGTACGTTTTGTAAAGAACATTTGGTCCATTTAAACAGGGTACTTATCTGGGTAGCCATCTGTATATTAGCTAGAATGCTATCATTAAAAACTTGTAAGAATTGGCCTTGGTATTTCAAAGTATGTTGGTGTGGCAGGATCGCTGTGGGCAACAAATTAGCATTAATTGTTAAAGCTTGAGATACATCCTGCCCAATACTGGGCAGTCTGCTGGCCAAGGTCTAAAGATCTATAGAATTTACTATACCCAAACCTGTTCCAGCTCTACCAAGTAGAGTGTCATACCAACCTCTTTTAAATCTATTACAGGGCAATAAAGGTGGGAAAGACACATTATAATGAAATACAATTTTATGTTGAGCGATAGATACATTTACTCAAGATTTAGGAACTCGTACTACTGGAGGAGGATGCTGATTAGGTGGAGTCTCCGGTAACAATGATATATATTGTATTCATGTAGTTCGGTTAACTATAGTGGAAGCATTAGAGCAGACTAAATATTGGTATCTATTTTCAGTAGTAACATTTATATTATAAGTAGAGTTGTCTATATTCCACTGTGTACAATTCTTAATTAATTCTTGTTCCATTGTTGATGGACAGCTTTCAATTAATCTGTTACAGCATGAGGCCAGGGATGCAAAGGGAAGAGGACTAATACAACATGAAATGTGAGCTAACGAAGAGATAGTAAAACTTAAGTTCACAGAAGAAGGCCCTGTCAGGATATAGGATGAAAGAGTCTGATAAAATGTAGCATTAGTGATAGTGCAATTAACAATGTTAAAAAAGTTGAATGCAGGGCAGGTGTAATTTCCCTGTTGTGTAGGGTCAATAGACGACCACCAATTCAATTGGATCTTGTCCCCGGAGAATCTCAACCGGGCTCCTGGAGTCCAAGTCCATACTGCAGCATAAAACCAGAAGCCTATAACACACTTAATTCCAAATGAACATTTGGGTGAGTGGAACATGATGCCAAGTGTCATCTCCTGAATAACAAACAATAGCTGTATTATTATTCTCTTGGGCTATTAATTCAGCTGGCCTAGGAGCATCTATAGGGTGTCTTTTTATCCATTGTCCAATGAGGTATGGTAATACAACCATCTGACATATCTTCTCCCTGGTCAAACAGGAGTAGGTTTCAGACACATGGGAATTATGCAAACAACTTTAATTTCTCCTCTATAATCATTATCTATTACTCCTCCCAGTACATGTACCTGTGCCTTATTGGCCAAGCTGGATCTAGAGAATTGCTGACCATAATATCCAGTAGGTAGTTTGACCCCAATACCAGTATTACATAATAATTGGCCTTGAGGTTTTATTTCCACATCTTGTACTACATAAAAATCATAGCCTGCGGACCCAAGTGAGGCCCTCCAAGGTTCCCTGGCATTATCATGAAATTTCCACCATTGTATGGTAGGAGTGTTAGATGCTTTCCTTATTTGTATTTTAGGAGTCATCATTCTGGACAATGGAGTACCTTCCCCATCAGCCAATGTTCTATTATTCAATTGCTTCAATTTTCCTTCTGTTTGTTTAAGGTTATTGTCTCCTAATTTCCTCAACTTTTCTTTCAATAGGCCATTCATTCTTTCAATAAGTCCAGCTGCCTGTGGATAATAAGGAATGTGATATATCCATTTGATATTATTTTATCCACAGTAAATATCAATTTCTTTTCCTTTAAAATGAGTCCTGTTGTCACTCTGGATTTGCATAGGCGTGCCATAATATAAGGAAATAATATCAGTAGTCTTACAAGTATTCTTTTGAGTTGCTTGTCTATATGGGCAAGCAATTAATATTCCTGAATAAGTGTCTACATAAGTACAAGCATATTGGAACCCTTCATTTAGGGGTAATGGGCCTATAGAATCAATCTGCCAAATTTGGGCAGGCAAAGTACCTCCTTCCTATTTCCCCAACAATAGTGTTGGGAAATTGATCTTTCTTTAAATAATTGGCATTGGGCAACTTGTCTTAACAATAAAAGGGGAATTGATATGCCCTGTGCAAGGGCCCACCTGTGAGAGACTTGGGGTCCTAGATGTCCCGCAGTTGCGTGGTTGCAATCTTTGCTAACTCATCTACATATGCATTGTACTCACGTTCCAGAGTGTTGATACTGGCATGGGCATCTACATGAAAGACTGAGACATTAGTACATTGGACCCAAATACATTTATCTTTCCACATTTCATAAACCCAAACTTGTTTCCCATAAAAATCCCAATTTTTTGCATGTCACATGGTCATCTAAGTGGTTAGGCCATTTGCCACTACCCAGGTGTCTGCAAAAAATATGACATTGTCTCCCCTTCTCCTGTTTCAATACTTGACATACAGCCATCAGTTTTGTCCACTGACTGCTTTCCTATTCTTTTTAAAATATTATTTGTTACAGCCTTCCAATACCTAATTTGTCCTTAATATCTAGCAGAGCCATCTGGTAAAGCAAGTGTTTTTCTTTTATTCAGGACTCAAGGCATCGTATCCTTGATTCCATTTGACTGGTGAAACTGCCTTCTGAGGGGGAGTGGTCAGTGGAGACTGCACTGAGGTTAATTCAGATACTTTCTCAGGCAGGGGAGAGATGCCAGATTCTCCTGGTTTACTTCTGTTCTGTATGTACCATTTCCATTTAATTATACTGGACTTCTGTGCATGTCCTATCTAATGAGAGATCAGAGTCTCCATTTATCCAGCTTATAATAGTTATTTCGGGCCTTAACAGAACTTTATGATTTAAAGGGAGCTGTTCAGGTTCTACTAATGTCCAATATGCAGCTAGCAATTGTTCAAAAGGAGTATAGTTCTCTCCCACAGGTAGCAGTCTAATATTAATTTTTTTTTTAAATTGCCCCAATCACTTTTAAAAACATATCTCCGGGGCAGCTAGGTGGCATAGTGGATAGAGCACTGGCCTTGGAGTAAGGAGTACTTGGGTTCAAATCCTGTCTCAGACAATTAATAATTACCTAGCTGTGTGGCCTTGGGCAAGCCACTTAACCCCATTTGCCTTGCAAAAACCTAAAAAAAACCCCATATCTCAATTTAGTACAAATCTGGGTTGCCCAATCCCAGAAGAAATTCCATAACTTATTAGTTGATTCATAGTTCTCTATGTTCTTTCCTACTTTACATTGATTTTACATCAATTCTTAAAACTTCCAAAACCAATATCTTATTTATACAAAGTCAAACTTTCTCATACCTTCATTCTACATGCTTTAGCTTCCATAAATTAAAAAAGATCCCAACCTTTTCTATGCCTCTTCATTTTTCTTTGCACCCCTTTCATTATTCTCTTCACAAGTCCTTAAATCCAGTATTCAGACTGCACAACTTGCATTTTCTCTTAACATACTATTTAAGCATATTTCAGACTTTATTCACCCCTGTAAGTCAATCAATTCTTTCTCCATTTGAACTTTCTCTTCCTCTTTCTTATCAAAAGCTAGACATACCTTCCAATACAGGGTTAAAAGAGCCCATCCCGTTCTGCAAATACCATTCATCTCCTTTCCCTTTGCTATGGAAATTTTACTTAAGCACTCAGTAAGTTGGGGAGGCTTTCCATCCCTAACATGGCTTCCCCAATCTTCACCTGAGCCTGTGTTTTGAACCCAAATTTTTGCTAAAGATGAAAAATGTGGGGGGGGGGTCCTCCCATCCTGGTACTTCAACAGTGACAGGGGTCTCTGTACTTTTCTTAAATAGAGGCATTTACACAAGGAATCCTGTTCGTGATGCCAATTAATGTATTGTGATTTTTAATGAGGTTCAGATTCATTCCTGTAAATGACGCTCTCTTGCAGTTGAAAATGAAAGTATTTTAATAATGCAAGGAATAGATTGCTGACAATAATATTCAATACAGCAAATAATATATATATATGATATGAGAAAGGATTATTAATACTATAACAAAAGTAGAAGAGAAAGATAGAGAAAACATCACCAATTCAAGGGGGGGGGGGAGTCCTGAATGGAAAAGAAAACATCACCAATTGGGGGAGAGCACTGAATGGGAAAGCCCCAGGCAGAAGAAGAAGATGATAAAGAAAACATCACCAATTCCGGGAGCAGCATCTCCAATCATCTTTGCTGGGGGATCCCAATTCAGCAGCAGTCTTTGAGTCCAGAATGGGAAAGAGCCCCAGGCAGAAAAATCTCCATGGGTGGGATTCCAATGAATGCTTGGAGTTCCAGGATATTTATTAGGGGAGAACAAAGAAGGCTTGTTGCCAAATTCAATTGGAAAGGATCCCAGAGTTTTTATCATGAGTGTAGGACATCAGAAAGTGTTATGACATTAGGAAAACGTCACATGGGACCACAAGACACAGCATAATTAAAGTCAGCACTGTGAGAATAGCCAGTTCTTTTCAGTACTGTTTATATTTCAAGGAATAGCTAGATCCTGGGACTCTAAGAATGCAGCCAAATCACATAGGACATGTTCCAGGGGGTGATTTCATGAGGAGGGCACATTCTCATACAGGCTCGAGGGAACTTATTCATTTAAGAATCTCATTTTCTTATTCAGGTCAGATTATTCTTTTTCTGTTGTTTGTTCATTTCCTCAAACTATGACTGATTTACTGCATTTCCAAAGCTCTGATTGAGAGGCTCTGACTGCTCTCTTGCCTGTGTTTAGGTCCTCCCCTCTGCCCTGTAGCTGTGAGGATGGAACCTTCTAGGCTGGGGTATTGTGGGGGCACAGACTGAATCCTGTATCTGAGTGTGGGCAAATAGCTGAGTCCTGCCCAGGGAAAGCAGAGAGACCTCTTTAGTCTCCCCCAAGTCTCTTATTATCTATTGACTGAGAGCTCTGGATGTAGGATGAGAGTGCTGCCAACTCTCACTGCAGGTTCTCACTGCAGGGTGGTTCTGAGGCTGGAGTTCCACTCTGGTGTGGCAGTTCTCCCACCACCCCTTCCAACTGTCCCTGGTGATCCCTGGGTCAAGAGGTCTGGAAACCACCCCCTCTTCCACGGACCCAGGCACCTGGCCAGGCTGTGTTTGGCTGTGTTTGGCTGTGGCTGTGGCTGTGGCTGCACTGTGGTTGCAGCTGTGGCTGTGCTGTGGATTTTTCCAACCCTGTTCCCGGTAGAACAGACCTTTCCTGTGGAACTTCTAAGTTGTCTTGGACTGGGAAATTGTATCACTCAGGCTTTCTTTGGGTTCCGCCCCCTCTAGATTTTGGATAGAGTCATAATTTGATGGCTTTTGGAATTTTGGGGGGAACAAGTTTCCAGGAATTCCTGCCTTCACACTACCATCTTGGCTCCCCTAGGTTTTATTAAAACCATGCCCTTCATCATTTCTAATAGAACAATAATATTCCAGCACAATCAATTACCACAGTTTGTTCAACTGATGGATATCTCTCAATTTCCAATCCTTTGCCACCACAAAAAAGGAAATGCTACAAATATTTTAGAATATGTAAGCTCTTTTCCTTTTTCTTTTATCTCTTTGGTATAAAGTAGTGATATTGCTTTGATATAACTTAGTTAAGGGTACAGACAGTTTCATAGCTTTTTCGGGCATAATTCCAAATTGCTCTCCTGTGTGGTTGAACTAGTTCATGACTCTACCAACAGTGCATTACTGTATCTATTTTCCATCCTCTCTAGCATTAATCTTTTTTTCTCTCTCTGTCACCTTGATGCAGTTTGGAAGGCCCAAGAGACTGATTCATTGGACCAACATGGAAGGGACCCTACTGGGTTATCCTTACCACCCCAATATTGGTCAAACTTGAATGATTCCAACAGAGAAAGAATTTCATAAAGACTCATGACTCAGGGTGGTAAGGGACAGGTAAGTTTTATTTCCCAGGTGCATGTGGGCTTTCTCATAATATATAAGTAGCTAGTGGGGGAAAAGCTAGGATTTATATATGAGTATAGGGGATGACCTATATGCTAGGAAAGGTATACAGTTGATACAGGCATAGTGAAGAGGATTATGTCAGAATATTCAGGGGTAACAAACATTCATTTTGGGAAACAAAGTGCTAACAGTTTATTGGCATGTTGGGCTTCAGCCTCTATTTCCCTGTCTTTGTGGGATGTTCCTGGTGGTGGCTGAGAGACAGAGTACACAGGTAACTTTATCAATTTGAGGTGTGGTATAAGGAAGGACTTTTCTCAGGACTGTTTCTCACAGAGAGGAGCAAGGAATATTACAAAAACTTTTTTTTTCCACAGAATAACAAAGCACAGAATTTAATTATTTGCTTTCTGGAAGCGTGTCCATGTCAACATCTCCTCCCCCCCACCCCCAGCAGTCTGGGGCCCAAATCCATTTGGGGTCATGGGCCTTATCTTAAGGAATCACTTCCTACTTTGAGGGGGCATAGAACCATCTCTGCCTGTAGGACCCTCTCAACAGGGAGTTGTGATGCACAAGTAGGCAAGCTGAGGCAGCCAGCGTCCATGGATACTCGATGTCTAGGAAGGTCTCCAGCTCTGGCCACTAGATGGAGATGTATAGCCTACAGCCTGGAAGGAGCCAAACTCAACAGGAAGATCCAACAAATATGGGCCAAATACTAACTAGAGAAAAAAAAAAAACCAATGAGCGCTAGTGGGGCAGAATCGGGGTCAGAAGAAAAAGAGCCAGAATGGGGTTTTAGCAAAGATGGCATCAGGGCATCAGTGGGGAACTACCATGGGGGTGCCAGTGACAAAGTTGGTCTTGGTCTTGGATACCATCACATCCGACCAACTTCCTCAGTCTGATTAGAGAGTTATCTTTTCACTACAGGAAAGCAAGTGAATCTGCCAAAACTCAAAGAGGAAACATTAGAAGCTGGGCTCCCATTCAAGAAAGGGAGAGAAGGATGGTCATCTTTTTTGACCCAAGGTGTCCACAAGAGGCACAGGTGTCTTCTTAAACAACAGCTTCAGGTCATCCAGCTAGAACCTGGAGCTCTCCAGAGAAGGTTCAACTTTTATTCTAGAGACATGATTCCAACTGGGAAGGCCTTCAAGTTTGACCAAGGTTGGGTTGGAAAGGATAACCCACTAGGGTTCCTAACATTTTGTGTCCAATTGATCAGTCCCTTGGGTCTTCCATGATTTTAAATATACCATATCCCCAGGACTTGCAGAGGATTTACCTCTGAACAGTGACTGAAGGCTTTGTGAGATGTTGACATGGAAATGTTAAGCAGAAAGCAGATAGTTAAATTCTATAACCTTTCTGTAGTAGACCTACATCAACTATGAACTATGCTGGTTTTGTAATTCTAAGGAAAAAAATGTTTTTGTACTATTCCTTGTTAATCTCTCTGAGAAAAGTCCTTCCTTATACCAGGCGTTGAATTTATAATAGCCATCTGTGTTCCCTTGTCTCTCAGCCACTGCTGGGAGGATCCCACAAAGACAGGGGAACAGAGTCAGGAGCCAAATATGCTGATAAATTGTAAGCTCTTTGTCTCCCAAAATGAGCTTTGTTACTCCTGAATACCCTGACATAATCCTCTTCATTATGCCCATGTCAACCCCCTACACCTTTCTCAACACATAGGCCATCCCCTACACCGCTTTATAAATCCTAGCTTCCTCCCTGCTAGCCACTTATCCTTTAGGGAGAAAACTTGCATACAACAACCTTGTACCTGTGAAATAAAACTTATCTGTTCTTTATCACTCTGAGTCGTGAGCTATTGTGAAATTCTTTCACTATTCAAACTCTGGTTCATCAAAGGTGGCCCAAACTGCTAATCTGGTGGGTATGAGGTGATATCACATAGTTGTTTTAATTTGTATTTCTCTAATTATTAGTAATTTAGAGAATTTTTATATAAAGACTATAGATGCTTTGATTTCTTTCTCTGAAAACTGTTTATATCCTTTGACTTTTTATCAATTAGAGAATTGTTCTTATTCTTATAAATTTGACTGAGTACCTCATGTATTTTGAGAAATGAGATCTTTATCAGAGAAACTGCTGACAAAAGTTTCCCAGTTGTTTATTTTTTCTTTTTCTTTTTTTTTTAAAAGGTTTTTACAAGGCAATGGGGTTAAGTGGCTTGCCCAAGGCCACACAGCTAGGCAATTATTAAGTGTCTGAGGTCACATTTGAACTCAGGTCCTCTTGCCTCCAGGGCCAGTGCTCTATTCACTGCACCACCTTGCCACATCTGTTTATTTTTTCTAATTTTAAAGCAGAATAATTCTTTTTTAAATTTTTTTTAATTAAAGATATTATTTGAGTTTTACAGTTTTCCCCCAATCTTACTTCCTTTCCCCCACCCACCCATGGAAAGCAATTTGTCAGTCTTTACTTTGTTTCCATGTTGTACATTGATCTAAATTGAGTGTGATGAGACTGAAATCATATCCTTAAGGAAGAGACAAAAAGTCTAAGAGATAACAAGATCAGACAACAAGATATCTGTTTTTTTTTCTCTCAATTAAAGGGAGTAGTCCTTGAATTTTGTTCAAACTCTACAGCTCTTTATCTGGATGCAGATGGCACAGCCCAAAATTGTTCCTGATTGTTGCACTAATAGAATGAGCAAGGCCTTCAAGGTTGAACATCACCCCCATGTTGCTGTTAGGGTATACAGTGCTTTTCTGGTTCTGCTCATCTGACTCAGCATCAGTTCATTCAAATAACCTCCAGGCTGCCCTGAATTCCCATCCATCCTGGTTTCTAAAAGAACAATAGTGTTCCATGACATACATATGACACAGTTTGCAAAGCCAATCCCCAGTTGAAGGACATTTACTTGATTTCCAATTATTTGCCACCACAAACAAGGCTGCTATATTTTTGTACAAGTGATGTTTTTACCCTTTTTCATCATCTCTTCAGGGTATAGACCCAGTAGTGGTATTGCTGGGTCAAAGGGTGTGCTTATTTTTTGGTGCCCTTTGGGCATAGTTCCAAATTTCTCTACAGAAAGGTTGGATGAGTTCACAGCTCCACCAACAGTGTAATAGTGTCCCAGATTTCCCACATCCCTTCCAACAATGATCATTATCCTTTCTGGTCATATTGGCCAGTCTGAGAGGTGTGAGGTGGTACCTCAGAGAAGCTTTAATTTCTATTTCTCTAATAATTAATGATTTAGAGCATTTTTTCATATGGCTATGGATTGTTTTGATCTCATTTGTAAATTGCATTCCCCATTTGTCAATTGGGGAATGGCTTTTTGTTACAAAACATGTTATAAAAACATGACTCAGTTCTCTGTATATTTTAGAAATGAGTCCTTTGTCAGAATCAATAGTTGTAAAGATTGTTTCCCAATTCACTACATTTCTTTTGATCTTGGTTCCAGTGGTTTTATCTGTGCAAAAGCCTTTTAATTTAATGTAATCGAAATCATCTAGTTTGTTTTTGGTGATGTTCTCCAACTCTTCCTTAGTCATAAACTGCTCCCCTTTCCATAGATCTGACAGGTAAACTAGTCCTTGATCTTCTAATTTTCTTATAGTATTGTTTTTTTTTATTTCTAAATCCTGTAACCAATTTGATCTTGTCTTGGTAAACGGTAAAGCAGAATAATTTTTAACAAATTTGTAAAAATAACCATAAAAATCCTGGAAAAGTTCTTAAGTTTCTAAGACTTTATGAACTTGGCCACTTTTGAAATACATCTACTTTCTCTGGTTTGGATTCACATCTTGTTGAGATAAATATGACCCATTTGTTTGACAGAAGCTCTAGAAAATTTGACAATTGTAAATTGATAGGTTCAGACCAGATCTTCCAACTGATCCAACACTTTCATCAGTCTCTCCTCATGTTCTTCCAATGTCTTCCAAAGACAGTAATGTCATAAACACCAATCCATTCAAGTAATTCATTTCCAATAATTTTATTATCCATTAGAAAATGGTAATCCCTGTCACGGGACCTTGGGGCAAGCATTCAAACTTATAAAATTCAGGGGTATAGATGAAAGTAATTCTCTCAGACATAGAACTCTGGTAGTATTCATTAAGCAAGTCTAAGACTGAAAACCACTGACTGTCATACTGTGCCATTGTCTTCTAGGATAATCTGCATCTTCAATCCATGACAACTGTGGTCCATTGTAATTTTTTGTTTCCAATCTGGTACCCTATATAAATTAGCAGCTTTTCATTTTTCTTTGTTAACATCATTGTGGCTGAAGCACAAGAACTTCAGGATTGTGTGATGATGCCAATATACAGCAATTCTTTGAGATAGGTTCTGAGGTCTTCCATCAATGATAAAGTAGTTTTCCTAATCCTCTACATGTTTGGGAATTGGTTACCTGGACCCTGCAGATTTCACTTGGAGCATATCCCATATCCTATATCCTGCTCATGCAATGAAAATGAGCCTATCCTTTTGCTTCAGCCTTAATCCATCCTTCCACTTTTCTGAGGAGTCACCAGAGTAAAAATGTCTCATGTACTTCAGAGACTGAAAAGCTAGTTCTCCTATAATGTATACTAGCACTTCTTTGTTTGTTTGTTTGTTTGTTTTTGCAAGGCAATGCAGTTAAGTGGCTTGCTCAAGGCCACACAGCTAGGTAATTATTAAGTGTCTGAGGTCGGATTTGAACTCAGGTACTCCTGACTCCAGGGCCGGTGCTCTATCCACTGCACCTCAGCATACACAGTCAAAGTGTTTGATTGAGTCCTACCCAGTTTCTTGCTTTTAAGTATCCTGTTAGAATTTTGAAAAGCCTGGAGTTGTTTCCAAAAGGTGCAAAAATTTCAGTGTTTGGAGAGCTTGGCTATACTAAAGACACAGTTTCCATTTACCTGTTGACATCAATAACTCCCTTAGGGAATCTCCAACTCATCCTGAGGTATTCCAGGTGTAAGCAATCTTTATCACTCAAGTCCAAATCCTGCCATAGGCTTCAAAGTATTTGTTAAATCCTGTCATAGGCTTTAAAGTATTTATCACAGATATCTCTCATAAGAAAAAAAGATTATAAAATGAGAGTAACTTGAAATTCACTACCCAGGACAGCATTGCAGCCTATATTTTCAATCATTACCATCATTTCAGTGCAGGGTTCTTAAGTCTGGGTGGAATACAATCATAATGAATTGACAGTAATGACTAACCAGAATGACCTTCTCTAGTCTGTCTCTACTTCTTGAATATGGAAAATAAAAGACGCAAATTTTTGTATAATATGTCACATTTTTTTTCTTCCATTAATTCAACATTCTCACCTCCCCCACTTCCTTTCCTATTTTGTCTTTTTCCATTAGATTGTAAGGGCAGACTGCCTTTTTTTGTATTTATATCTCTAGCACTTAACTCAGTGACTGGAACACAGGTATTTAATAAGTATGTATTGTATTGTATAGTACTATACTGTATTGTAACATGTGTAGAACTTTGAGATCAACAATAATAAAAAATGGTGGTTTTGTTCCTCATGTAACTTCCCTATGGAGGGAATCTTCATCCTCTTCTTTCCCTTAGTTCTATTTGCTATTTGTTCTCTCTCTCACCAGCTTTATGTCTTTGCCTCAGTTCTACACATTTAGGATAAATTTTGCCTCTGAGAGCCATGGTGATACTGAGTCCTTCATAGGAGATTGACCGATGTTCCTAAGTAGCTTTCCTACCTAGTTATTATTTGCAATAGCTGGCACATGACTAAATGTTTGAGGACTAAGTACAAAGACATCATTATTGTCCCATATTACTTGCTTTCTCAGGATCTGCTGGCACCCATACCTTAATCTCTGGGGGGTGTTGCCCCCCTTCAGTAGGAACTCAGCAGGAATTTCACCTTTGAATCTGCACAATATTTGTGATGGAATTAATGTATTCTTCTGTTGATTCATCCTCCTCAAAAATTTCAGATTATGTCTGTATGCATTCATATCAGCTGACTTCTGGCTGTGTACTAATGAGGTTAGTCATCCCAGTAAAGCTGACCTTGGATTCTTTTAATCTCATCACCTTTTCTGACTTGGAAGAATTCCAGGGTCTCAGTTGTCTGTCTAACCCAAACCCAAGTGTTCCAGTGCAATTCTTCTGAGGGAGATGGTTCCTATCCAGAGAAAATGGCAAAATTGGGTTTATACTATCTGCTCATGTTTGGTTTGGTTCAATTCTACTTACATTGGTTCAATGGTACTTCCAGACTTAATTGAGACATTCATTTTCCCTATAAAATGAACTTCTTTAATTGGAAGAACTCTTACTTTTTATGCAACCTTTCATCTTCAGAGAATGCACAACTATAAAATTCCCAGAATTTTATTATCAGGTCCTCCATGTTCAAAATTCTCAGGAAATATTAAAAAACCTTCCTGAGTTGTCATATCTGCCTTAATATTCATACAGTCTTCCAAGGCTTGCACATTTCTGCATAGTATTCTTAAATTTTCCTTATTTTTAAAGTCTGTTTCCATCCCTAGCATTAGATTTCTTTGTTTTTAGTTGAAAACATGTGACAGTATAACTCAACTGACTGAGTTCTCATATTTCTGAAATATGTGCCAATATCAATACCCAAATATTAATTAAAGCAATAA